>NC_056611.1:19469194-19772944 GCF_018340385.1 Cyprinus carpio
TTTTATTGAAAGCCCAAATTTTGTCCTTGTGTGTTCCACAGAAGTCAGTCTTTTTGTCGTGAGGGTGAGTAAATGACAAAATTTCATTTTTGGGTGAACTGTCCCTTTAAATACAATTCTAGATTAGACCAGCAGAAGGCAGTATTGTACTGGTGTCACTTGCCAATACTTCCTGTATCATATCATAGTTAGATTAATAAATGAGTCATTCCCATTTGTGTTTTATCATTTATCTTTCAGCATGACAAATCGGGAAGTGCAATTATCTCTGAAGTGATGGCCAACTCTTACCTCATCACCTTCCTCACTGGAATCATCCAAGGGTGGGCTGCATCTGGATTGAGGTGACCAGACAGCAGTTGTTTCAGAAAACGAGCGAGCGGGCTGACTATCCTGGGACAGGCAGAGAAATTTCTCTCTGGCACTAAAGAAGTCAATGCTATCTGTGCTGAGGCAAGACACGCCAGCATCCACAAAGTCGTCTGCTGTTCCCAGATCTGCAGTGTTGGGGTTGTTGTTATCATCACTGGAGTCCAGCCTGGGCGCCGCAGGGGCTCCTGAGGGGCTGTCAACCTCGGGCATGCTTGGAGAAGGCTGATTCCCTTCATCTTTACTGGCAGCGCTTTCCAGACATAGTTCTAAAGTTTGTGACACTTGATAAGAGTCTTTTTGATCAGGTGTGTTTGGGGACAACTCAACACAGTCTGTTTTTGGCTCACCCACAGGGTGAGATGACTGGGCGCTGAGGTCTGAAGTTGTATTGCCCTCTCCCTCCTCTGGTGAAAGGACATGTAGAGAGGGAGGAGGATGGCGACGAGCAATAGGCTCGCTCACCGCCAGTTTCAAATGAGAGTTCCTCGCCATATTATGCTCAGGCACTACTGTGGCCGCTCGTTGCCTGGGACGAGGCGGGAGAATGGGGTCTTCATGTGCAAGCTTAGAGGGCGACTCGCCCAATTTGGTATGAGTGTTGCCCGTAGCAGACTGTGGATTGGTAAGGGATTCTATCACAGCGATGCCCAGCATCTGCTGAATGGAAGGAGGACCGTTGTTGTTGTGAGTGTCTGAGTGGTCCAGCGAGCGTGGTGCCTTGCACAGCGGCTCATGAGCCTCTGACAGATCACTGTCTGAGTGGGAACGCCACAGCTTGTTATGCCTCTGTTTGCTGAAAACATTAGCAAGCAAAAGAAAAAGAAAGAGACACAAGACTGTCAGATGAACGTCTTTCATTGATGTGATGAAAACATTAAAGTTTGGCTGAATCACTGAGGGTTGTGACTGATCTTTTAAACATACAAAATAGTTAAGGGTGTGTGAATGGGAATACAAACACGAAAGCAAGTATGACAGTAAAAGCTGCACAACAAAAGGAATGTGGAGAGACCTGCATAATACACATGCATTAGATCACAATGGCGATGAAACTCAACAGCATTAATTCAAAAGAGCATTTACTCAATGGAAACTCTTGCTCTCTGCTGACCTTCTTTTTAGAGAAAAAGTATTGCATGAAATCCTAAGGTCAATATGTGTCAGTAAGTCTATTCTTTGGCTCTTTATGCAAAAGGCAAGGGTGTGTGGGATGAAGGGAGCTTCATTCTGACCTAAGGCTTTATGTGCGTGGCCCGTACCTGGCTAGCAGGATACCCTGGTACTCCTCAAGCTGCTTCATGAAGGATGGGTTTGGTTTGGTGACAGAGCGCCGTTCCTTCACATGGTCAAAGGCTCTCTCCAGGTCCCAGCTGTACTCCTTCATAGCATATGCTATTACGGTGGAGGCAGAACGGCTCACCCCCATCTTACAGTGCACCAGACACTTCACCCCAGCTTTCCTGGATGTTAAGAGCTCCATTAAAGCACACTTACATGGGATGGATTGGACTGTCAAAAGCAGAAACAGTCTTTCTACATACTTGGCTTTGGAAATGAACTTATAGGTGTCATTCCAATACTCCAAGAGGTTTGTGGCCTCCTCGTCATATACTCGGATGTTGTGGTACTCGAAAAGCCCAGGGAAAAAATTGTCAATCTCTCGCGTCACATTCAGGATGTAGCGAACTCTGAGGAAGTGGGGGTGGTAAAATTAACAATGACTGCATGCAGCCGAGAGGATGTATTTGTTTATAAAGAGAGGCCTGGAATAACAATGTCACCTACCCACTGTTCTGGAGCTCCTCAAGATTTGAAGCATTCCACTCTGAACCCTGGAAACACAAACAGATATTGAACATTATAGTTAATACTCCTGAAGCAGGGGTGTCCAAAACCTCTATGTGAGGGCCAGTGTCCTGCAGAAATTAGCTCCAACTTGCCCCAACACACCTGCCTTAAAGTTTTTAGCACAACTGAAGACCTTGATTAGCTGGTACAGCTAGGTTTAATTGGGGTTACAACTAAACTCTGCAGGCTAATGGCCCTCCAGGAACAGGACTGGACAACCCTTTCTTAAAAGTCCATAAGAGATTAATCATCTTCAGTGAAGAGTATAGACAACTGGGTGTGAGACCAACCAAGTAGACGTGGTCAAAGATCTCTGTGGGGCTGTCCATCTGGCCCAGGATGACAATCATCTCATTATCGATGAACTCCTTGAACTCCCGCAGGTTGCAAACCATCTGCATCTCTAACTCCGTGCGAATCTGAATGGAAAAGTTATTATTCAATACGTTATCAATTTTTGATGTGAACCTCAAGATCGACTGGTATTATTTAAACCATCAAGATTTTATTAGGTTTTACTTGGTTGCATTCAATATGCACAATGGATGTTTGTACCTCTTTTGAAGTGACGTTCTCCAGGTCCTTCTGCATCATGATCTCTCTCAAACGGGTCTTAATCAGTCTCTCTGTACGCTCTCTCTCAGTTGGCCTGTATACATGAAACCCAGAATCATAAATCATCCAGTTTGGTCTCAATGTGAGGTGTGTCTCATCTCGTATGATTCTTTGTATGTCTGTGTGGTATTGTTTGAGTACAGCTTCACAAAAACCAAAGACCTCAACCTTGATTTGAACAAACAATTTGAAATCAAATCCCAGCTCATTGTAATACGTGCAAATGGTAAATGTGCGTCATCCCTAGGCCTCTGGTGTTGGGTTCACCACGGGACAAGTGTCTCTTCACTGACAGCAACACAAGCACTGATTGGCTCCCAGCAGACTGAACTGTTTTCTAAATCACTACCAGTAACCTTAAAAACACTGCTTATGTAGGTCAACACCTTCTGCTGGTGGCTGTGCGTGAGGGCAATGGGTTTGACAATCCGAGGGGCAAAAAGACCCTATGTGGGAAAGTTAAATGTGTTTACACATGCCAGTTTGATTGACCTTTCAAAAAAAAGAATGACAGTGTAGAGTTACAATCCCATCATATTCCTATGTATATGTAAACCACCCATATTAAGTTATGATCACACCTTAGCTGTGTCAGTTAATCGAATTCAAATGCATTCAATGGGCACCGTTCCACAGGATGTCTCAAAGGAATAGATCAGTCCTCTCACCTCTCGAGGAAAACATTATCTCTATGGCTCAACCTCATTTCCCTGTTTCAGGGTCACAAAGTATTTACTAGATCAGAAATTTTCACTCCCCTTCTCAAACCACCTGTTTCCAACCATCCGCCACTCTACCTATCTTTCCCACCCATTTTTCCGACTGTAAATCAATCTATCTCAGCGTGGAGCTATAAAAAGCAAGCAGCCACAGTCATGCATTTTAAAAACACATGCACGTGAAAATGCCTCCAACTGTGGGGAAATTCCCCCCTGCAGTCTAGGCAACATCTAAGAAAGATTACACCATCAGAGTTCATCTCATCTATTAGGCAATAACATGTCGATCTATTCAGGGAACGCCATGCCTTCTTGTCTTGCTCTGATGCAAACTTGCCCTCTCGGCCTACTCAACTGAACTTGCATCAGACAGCAGCTTGACCGTGTATGCATGCGCATGTCTCACTTTTCCAAAAACAAGGATTGATTTACAAGCCAAACACTGCAATTCACCACTATTGACTTGCAATTCAAGTTTTGTAAACATTAACTTGGCCCTAAATATGGAAAGCACAATAACAATACCTTTGCTTAATAAGGACATCGACCCATATTTCTCAACATAAGAGCAAAATAAAAAAGTGAGAACTACAAAATCATTCAAAAGTTTGGGGTTGTTAAGTTTTTTTTTTATGTTCACCAAGGCTGCATTTATTTGATCAAAAATAAAATTTTACTAGTGCTGTCAAACGATTAATTGTGATTAATCGCATCCAAAATTAAAAGTTTTTGTTTACATAATATATGCGTGTATACTGTGTATATTTATTATGTATATATATAAATACAAACACATAAATGTATACATTTAAGGAAAATATGTTATGTTTATATATTAAATATATAATATAAATGTATATACGTGTAAATATTTTCAAAATATGTACTCTGTGTGTTTGTATTTACATATAGATGATAAATATACACAGTACGCACACATATATTATGGAAACAAAAACTTTTGTTTTGGATGTGATAAATCACGATTAACCGTTTGACAGCTCTAAATTTTACTAAGCAAAAGCTAGCATAAATGGAATAGGTGTGTGTTACTCACAAGTCGGTAAACAGCACGGGCGAGTCTGCACGGTGAGACTGCACGTCTTGCATGGCGTTCCACTCATTGATGCAGTGTTGGTCAGAGGTCACACGGCTCTGATAGTAACTGACCCAGGTCAGGAATAGACTCCCCGGGTAGTAGTTATGACATCTGGCCACCTCGCAAACCTTATGCAGGGACTGCAAGGCTGACCTATGAGTATGTGTGAAAGAGAAAATCCATTAACACTATGTTTAAAAAAGTATGAAAGTGAAAAAAGCTGTCTTTCTAGACACTCACCACATGGCCTGCACCGAGACCGGTTTGAAGACATGGACTCGGTTAACGGTGGACACACTGAAGCCACTAATAAGAGGAATACAACACGTTCAGTCTGAACACTTTGTAAAAGTTGTGCTTAAAAATGGAGAACTTGGTTTGTGTGTGTGAACGTTATGCCTCACCCATCTCCATCCAAGTGTATAAGCGTATCACTCCACAAGGGTAAAACCAGCCCAACTGTGCAAGTGCTACAGGAAACACATGATCACATGTTATGAGCACCACCTTTCTAGAGCAGCAAATGAAAAACGAATGTATCAGAGCATCCTCATTATAATGACCTGTCTGAATTGCCAAAGTCCATTCCCAGAACCACACTTTCTTCAGTGTCCTGTCTACCATTTGTGGAGACGATGACCATGTACCGTGTACGCAGGGCATAGGCGCTCTCTAACCGGACAGCCTGTGATAGAGACCCGATCAGCATTCTGTTGCCTGTGTTTTGATTAATAAGGTCTGAATGGTGGTAGTTACCAGGCGGATGGTGTCCTCTGGGCGCAGCAGGGTGAACATGGTCTGCAAATGCTGCTGGAGGTCACCTGCAAACGAACCGTTAACAACTATAAACCTCCCAGATGATGGTCTAAGTTCACCGTCATCATTTACTCAGCCTAACTCAAACCTGTGTGAGTTTCTTTCTTATGTTTAACAAAATATTTTGAAGAATGCTGGTAATCAAACAGTTGATGGTCCCCACTGTATTTCCCCTACCATGGAAGTCAGGACCAACAACTGTTTGGATCTTCAAAATATATTCATAAGAAAGAAAACTCATACAGGTTTGGAACGAATTGAGGGTGAGTAAATTTAAATTACTCAGAGGTCAATTTCACTTCCTCCCATATGAGACATATGTTCTTTGTCAGGCTGGAGTTTGATTAGCTTGAGTTTGTAAATCAGGAATAGAATATTAAACGAACTGGAGAGTTAAAAACAAGAAAGGTAATGAGAGTTGCTTAAAGCGAGCTCAAACTGTTTTTGCACCCTTTTTTTTTTTAAATACATACCACTTAATTTGATATTTTGCCATGTAATGCACTAAAAAGTGTGGCAAAAGTACCAAAGATGTTTTTGGGAACACTGTATATACATTCTTTTGTTGTTAATTTTTTTTTAAAGAATAAACAAGAAAAAAAGAAGAAAAAAGAATAGAAAAGATTAATAAAATGTACTACTGCATAATGTATTATATAATGACTGACAGTTCCTTGTGCCCCTTCATAATGCATTCCTGTTAGCTAATGGGTCTCATAATGAAATCAATGCTGTCTATCTGCAGTATGTCTATCAAAATGAAGGCAAATGCATGCACAAAAATATTCCTTAGTGACAAAATGTCCTTCATCTCCAGGGTCTTACATATTGCCATATGGTATTGCTTAAAGCAAAACTGAAAACAGAGACAGAGTCCATAACTGATTCCATATAACCATTATATTTAGCTGCATCTAACAGCTGGAGAATCACGCAATGAATGTGTCAAGAGAAACTTTTCATACCTGTGTGTTTATTCCGCCGCTGTGTAATGCGGGGTGCTGAAGAAGGGGAGGACCCATTTCCCCGCGGTAGGAAGAGGGCAGCACCTTTGACGGTTAGGAAGTTCTCGCTGATACTGATGACAAAAACAGCGGTAGAGAGAAAGATTATTATTATACATATGACAATAAAATAGAAAAGGTAGTTAGATGATCAACATTTCAAATTTTAAAAGGTACAGATATTTGATATCTGAAAGCCACAGTGACGAAAAAAAAACGCACGCCAACTTGGACGACCAAACATTCACATCTGCATTTGCGCTATAAGAGATCTCAAAGTGACATTGTGAACTAAGTGAAGGGGCTCATGCTGAGTATAAGAGAGACTGTTTCCAGAAATCACTATGGAGATGATGTTGTTTATCAGTTTGACTATGGCCTCTGCCCAGCTCAGTAACAGAGCGGGGCGACGTTTGACCCATAACAGCTGTCATTATCTTTACCTACCAACACCTTCAACTCAACACTTACAGTGACCCAAGGTCACGCTTCTAAACTGCTGCTCCTGTATCACATGCCACAGGCTCTGGACTTTCCATGTCTGACTCTGAATCTGGGAAATTCTTTGTAAACTAGCTCTCTGTCTCAGAATTTTGGGGGAGGAAGGATTGCAGAATAGAGGGAACGCGAGAAGCCCTTGGCAGTCACACCCCGAATAAAAACACAAAGAAAAAAACATCAGGCTCAACTGAGCTCATTTCCCACATCCCAGTCACCCCTGACCCAGCTGTTTCCTCCCTTCTCTAGTTTCAGTTTTTCATCTGTCTATCTCATGGCCTCTCTCTTTTATAGTTGGCCCCAGGGTCCAAAACTAATACTCATTAAGCACAAAAAGCAAACAACAATTCTTTTAACTTTATTAGGAAACAAAATGTTATAAAGCAAATTATATATATATAAAAAACATACAAGCTCTAAAATGAAAAATATTTGGTCAAGACAATGTGGTTTCATGTTTTTGTAATAAAATCTTGCCATTGGCAGGTGAGATAAAATGTTCATTTTGGACCCTGGCTGCCACTAGTATGGCTAAGAGATGCTTTGTGGAATACTTTTGCAGGAAGCTCGATATGAAAAAAATTAAATAAAAACCAAGAGCAAGACAGAAAGAAATTGAGAGTTTAGTACAGTCTCTCTTCATGCGCTGCACTTTGCACTTTCATGATTCAGGCATCATCTATCAGCACATGGGGGGATATGAGTTGCAGACTGGGGGCAGTGGCTAATTTTACAAACCTAAAAATAAACGGCAGAGTGAATGAATGCTGATGGACTTTTACAGTGTTGGTAGCTACTGTATATCATCTCATGTAACCAAACACGACAGCTGAAAGAGAGTTTGGGGCAAAACTTTGTAAGTTTTTGCAGAAACCATGCAAACTGCTTGATTACAACATCAGGGTGTGATAAAGATTATTGACTGTCTGGTAGTTTGCAAATAAATCTTTTACGTTAATATATATAAGACAATAAAGAGAAAATACTGTATTTAAAAAGCAAAAATATCCCATGTAATCTCTCAGATAACGTATATTCATAAAACCTTCATGCTTAATAAACAAAAAAATTGTAACATGGTTTAAGATGGAGTATAACATTTAACAAAAGTACTTCAGGTACCAGTATACAGTCTAGTCTACTAAACTCCAAAAGCTTTGACGCGACACCATTTCAGTGACATGTCAAGAATATGATCTGCACACTACACTGGGCTGGTTTTCGCAGAACAAGTCACGCAGTATCCGTGTGCAGGGAGCGGAGAGGGCACCGGGGCCATGCGATGCAATTTCCACCCACTGGCATTCCACCGAGGCAGACATGTAAGGGCATACACATCCACGCCGACACACAGGAGAAAAAAGGAGAGAATTTAGATGGCTCAGACAGAGGAAATAAATGACCTGGCTGCATACGTCTGCACACAGCTTAGGGAGAGAGAATGAAAGAGGGTGGGAGGGTCATCTTTTGGCACAAAGCACTGGACAGTACTTGTTAGGGCACAGACACAATCATCGCTATGTAAGGGGCCGTTGAGAGCCACGCAACAAGCTGAAGATGCCTGACCCCCACATGTCCCTGGCCATATTAGTCGCTCTCCCACTAGGGAGGGGGATAAATATAGGCCCAGGCTAAAGGCCTTATGAGTTCAGGCCTGAGAGATTCAGAGCGAGAGCAGGAGATGGTATTCTGTCACCTTCTGCTATAGAAATTAGGCCCCTTGCCACTAATAAAGAGACATAAATAGACAAAAAGAGAGATATGTGAAGATAGAGAAAGGTTTGGAAAACACGAATGAGGACAATCAAACACTAGAGTCAAACTTTGACTACAGGCCTAGTTTTTAAAATTAAATGAGACGGCAAGGCACTATTCTAGTTCACAGTCCTGCTTTCTGATTGGTGCACATGGGTAACCAATTGAAGTCATACTGACTATACTGAGGAAGAGAGGAGGGGGTTCTGGTGAAGGGTCAATCTAGAGAAGAAATATCTGTGAATGAGGCCAAAGAAGCCACTTTTTGAACTATGAAATGAATTTAAACATTTGGGTGTGTAAGATTATATTTTAAGTTTAAGCAATATATTTATATTCGAAAAAGTGTTTAAGCAATTCACATGAAGAGTACAAAACAAGACTGGGTTAGCAGAAATTAAATCATTTTGGTGAAAAGAGTTGCTTTTTCTGAGGTGTACTTTTTCTAAGGTTAAATTAAATACAAGCCTGTTAATTATTTTATTTGACCTTATAATCCTGTTGTTGAAGATTGAGTTTAAATCTAAAACTATTACAACTAATTTCCAGCAACTGCAATAAAGCTGAAATAAAATAAAATAAGATATTAGATTAAGGCAGCTAACTGAAATAAACAAGTTCAGTAAAACTACTAAAACTATAATAGCATACAAATAATGCTAAAATAACACTGACATAAATCCAGTTTAAAATTCTGATTTGTGTTTTCATATAGAATTTTTAGCCATAAACAATGGATGTGTTTAAAACAATTTATGTTATGCCATTTTTTTAAATGTTAAAATAATAGCTTATATAGCCTAGTTGTCACTCTCAAAAAGCATGGGACCTAGTATTTTATTGCTTTAATTTTTTTTAGACATCTTTAGCACCATCTCAGCTGGGTTTTGATGATTCAACACCATTTTTAAGAGTAGGAGGAAGCAATTTTACAAAAACAATTACGCCCTATTTCAACAAACCATATCAGACTTCCCCATAACAATACCAACCCTTAAGCGTTTCAAGTGCATATTTAACTTTACTTGGAATTTGTTCAGCTTCTCTACGTCACAGTGTTTGAGGCCAAAGCAAGCAAAGCAATTCTGTTCCTCACTGCAAGTTTCAACACACTACTCATCTTCCTTCCAGTACATCACACCTGCAATTTCCCAAGTTAATCATTAAAGCTCACTGACAAACACGGACCTAATCTTAGCTTTGTTTGCCTTGGCAGTGTATGAGGAGTAATGGAGGTTTTTATATGTCAGCTAAATATCAGCACTGTAATTCCCATCAGGTATCATCTGCCCTATCTGATAGATCAAAGCAAATTAACAACGTGGATTAAGGTTCACTAAAAATGTAATTCCTCATATCTACTGTTTGCATGATAAAACAGAACTCCACCCCAGTGATCAAGTCTTTCCTACTAACACAGTATAAATAACATCAGTACTGATTCTTCTGCATAAGGGGGAAAACAAATTGATGCCATAACACTACTGACAAATGTCAGGTGACTGCTTAGTCATTCTTAAAACAAAGCCATATATCTCTGTTCTATGCACTGAAACATAAAAGAAACCAATTGACTGGAGTTTAGGCCTGACTCTAAAGATTTCACAGTCTGCTGAGATGTACAGCAATTGGATTTAGTACACAGTGTTCATTTTGAGGTTTCATGCTGTCTGGGGTCTAGGACATATGCAAAAGCTGTGGTCGAAACTACATAGTTATGCGATAGTGTAAAAAATAAAATAAAAAACGCCAACAAACAACACTATGCAAACATGAGAGAAAATCTCATTCAAATCAGATTCAATGAATGACGTAACAGCTCAGTTTAGCTACAGTTAAGGTTTGTTGTGAGATCCACCAACATATTTTCATAATTAATGCTGGTATCTTGCCAGAGCAAAAATAAATAAAAATCCTGAGTGGAAAGTCAAATGGGTCAAACTTCAAAAAGATTTCACTTCAGATTTTTTAAATTTGTTCATTTCATGCATCTTAATCGATTGCTATCTGATGGGGTACTGTACATCACACTTACAAAACAGAAAAGATACATATATCTGCAATACCCACACAATATGCAAATTTAACTTAGTTCACTTTTTTGATAATGTTACAAATGTTGGACAGCAAAATTTTACAGAACTTGACCAAGCTCAACAAGCTCTGCAAAATGACTTTTATCGATACTAAAGGCAACAGTTGTAATGTACCACATTTTCTTTGAAGTTCCTGAACTTCTGTGTAGCCTCGAGCAATTTCATGCATTTACACTTAGCCAAGTCACATCTTTTGCATGTGCCTCAAACCACTTCCTGAATCGCATTTCTATCCATCAGCTTGGAGAACATTTACACTTGGTCTTTCCATCAAAAGACCTCACGATGTGATCTCTATCTTGATACATCAAAGATTAACAAATCAAAAAGAATATGAAATAACTGAGGACAAATCAAACTGCCTACTTATCAAATATATTTTTCAATATGAGAAGCTACCAAATAACACTGACATTTACATTTTTCATTAAATATTTAACTGCAATTAAAATGATACACTATTTTAGGGTCAGTGAGATTTTTTTTATTTTATTTTTTATGAATACTTTATTCAGCAAAGTACTTTTTCTTACTGAGGCACAAACTTTTTAACACTACTGTTTATATTTTAATTATATAAAACACCCTGTTGTCACCTACAGTACTACAACATGCTATTATAGATAGCCTCTACTTATGTTGATTTCCTGAAAAAATTACTAGAGACACCATCACAATGTATTCATGACTTTATATGGTTGTGTAAAACCCTGTGGCACGCTTATAGTGCGACTCATCATTTAACCTCGTCTACAGGTTGGTGAATCACACCTCTATACTGTCATCTTTCACAACACACACATTAACGTCACAAAGGCTTGAGAAACATCCACTTCTGCTTCCAGATGTGACGAGAAGCATTTCGCAGTGTATTATTTACCGTAACCAATTGCATTCGTGAGAAAAGTTCGAGACTTGATTGTCAGCGTCAGTGCAGTGATAAAAACAAACAAGGCTAATAAAGACTTCAGTGCGTAATGTTTGACGACCAGGCTCGTAAATGCGGTGAATAAGTTTAACTTTACTTACAGCTGGTTGATCTGGTTTTGAGAAGCGACCGCGTTGTCGGAGAAGTACGGCATGATTTTTGCCCCGCAGCAGGAGCAGAATCCCCGGGCAGAGGAGCTCTCCGTGATCGCCACACTCTCCAGAGTCATGACGGAAGACCAGAGAGCCGGATATCCTCAGACAGACCCCTCTACAGCCATTATTCTCCCCCGAATAATAAAAAGTTAAATAAATAAATCGGGTGATAAATGATTCGTCCAATCTGCTGAAACAGTATTAAAATGGCCCGTCCATCAGGCTTTAAAAGGCAACCAACGTGGCCTTAAAATAGCGTAATGGTTAATAAAAACAATCAAAACAAGTCTCAAAAAGTTAACCGTTTCTTTTAAACCCGGTAAACACAGCCCCTAAACAGGCATAAAACAACAAATGAGAACGTATAAAACGACAAAACAAAATCTACATGTGTATTTGCTTCGGCATGAGCCGGCGAGCCGCTTCAATCACACACTATGTAAGAACTGCGGTGCGGCGCACTAATGCTTGAACAGAGGGAAGGAGGAGCTGCTGACATGTGCTTCAGGAAGGGTCCACTGTAGGACTCCACAGACGGCCGACACTTTAGACACCCACGCAACGACACAGGGCAGAGCGGGATTACGACCTCAGCTGTGAAATCACGAGTCTGGAGTGCACTTCAGTGCATCCTTCAGATCAGACAGCTGTTTTCCATGGGCAGTCAAGTGGCTCCATGAATAGCTGAGGTTTAAAAATAATGTAGGAACAGGGGAAAATAAATAAATTTAGCATGCCAGGTTTAAACAGGGAACGATCTTACATTTAAGGGTGGTTGTTTATGGTTTATCTTACAAAACATGTCTAGGTCAACTTTAACACCCAAAATCGAGGGGTTTGTTTATTTATTTATTTGCTTTACTAGCCTGCTTTTAAAAAAGTAAATTTCTAATTAATACTTGTGTCTCCGGGCAATTTATATACATATTTTACATTTAAACCATAAATACCAAGATGCATACATAATTTACATAAAAAAACTTGCCCTTTTATTTGATTTTGAGGTAAAAAAAAACAAAAACAAACAACAACTCTGGAATGTTTCTTTACAGGTTTGTGAGATTCACCTTTATGCACTTTTAAGACCCTCTTGAGAAATGTAATCAAAGCCTTTGGTCAAATGAGGTCTGAGTGATAGACTTCTCAGATAGGAGAGAGAGATTATAGCTTCACACTGGTGAAAGTATTCGGTTTCTAGTTTATTTAGGCAATGGCCTGTCTTATATAAGTGAACACACAAACCAAACAATGCCTTTGTTGTCATACGAAGTGGGAAGGGCACATGAATAGCAGGCTTCAAAGAAAAAAAATCATATCATAAGGACTCAAACGTCAGCAAATACATAAGGTTTGGTTCTGATTTTGATTGGAGTACCAGAGACATTCATATAAAAAAAAAAAAAAAAAAAAAAAAATCAAAGTGAGTGACTTGGACTGCCACAAATTCTAGCAGCAAAGGAACTAAATTCTTCAAATACATCGTTAATTACATTTACTTCCCGATTCATTAGAAGGAATAGATCATTCTTTGCAAACCACATGTTTGGCCCGTCACAAGATTCAGTCTATTTTTTTTCTGTGTGTCCTTGTCAAAGGCAATGACCTGACACAGACCTATGGGAAAATCAGTCTTGTTTAAAAAGGCCCAACATGACAAACACAGTAAATCTCTTATCTAAATATCCGGGTGAGTTCTTACGGACGACAAGTTTGTCATACTGTCATATTATTTGATTCAAGGATATTTTTCATCATCTTTGGAGACTTAAAGCAATGCGAGCTGTACACTAAACACACACCACTGCAATTCCCATGTATGTCTTAAAGTAGAGGACTAAACTTCATCAAGACATTTGTGTGATGGCTTGAAAGAGGAACCTTGCTAGTTTTCTTCAGTGCAGTACAGACAAGACATCTGGGTTTGATAGATAAACATCAGTCAGTACAGAGACCAAAATCGGACAGCTGGGAATCAATACTGATATACTAGTCAATTGTTCTCTCAAAGGACAATTAAGAGTGATTGTTTAGAGCTCGCTGTTATACATGTCTAAGTGTATTTTATGTAAACACACTTAAATCTAAATCAAAGACAGATCTGCCACACATGTGACTGCATGACGTAGGTTCTCTGTGTTTAAAGCTGATGGCATCACAAAGATGGTTTAAACACACCCATCTCCTTACATTACAATACATCACATTCCGCTTTCCACCACATTTGCTCTCCTGACAGCACATAAAATCTGAAGCCTTATCAAAAAAAACAAACAAAAAAAAAACATCTCTGGCCTAGTAGCACACTCAGGGTTGTGTAAGCTACTTTGTATTTATATCAGAGTTTTCCCATTTGACTTTCTTGGCTGGTAATTTGAGATGTTGCTGTTGTCATGTCATGTTTACAAAATTATAGGTCCCTGTTGTGCAATGGCTGTGTCTTGCATGCAATGTCCTGGAAAAGGTCACTAATGCTTCCAAGATTATGGATGCTCCCTTGATTACCCCCATTTCATGACCACAGTGTTCTGAAGAGCCAGCTGTTTCCTATACTTGGAGCTGGGAATGTGTCTGATACCAATTCCTACTCCAATAAAAAATGGTCAGCCACATGGGAAATCCTGTGGGCGGTACGAACAAAATCATATATTGTGGTATGAGTCATTTTATTACACTAAGAGTAAGTCTTTTTCACAACACAGTGGCTGTTGCTGGAATTTTAAGCCAGTGAATTAAATACTTTACAGAAAAAAGAAACTTTTTATTTTTAAAAAATATATATTACATTTAATAATAAAAAAAAAACATAAAAATCAAATAATCATATATTTTAATATTTTATATAAAACAAAATATAAAAGTCGTATTAAAAAGCATTCATGTGAGATTTACATTGGACATGTGTGTTCCATCTCAATGCATCAAAACCAAATTTTTAACTACATTTTAACAACGCTAACCATACTGAAGGCAGCCGTATGCATTAAATTATGCAGCAGAAATACATTATAAACAGCATGGCAATATGGCTCTACCGGCTGACATATTTACACCTGACCTGGTAAGAAATCTAGGTGAAATGAGAGAAACTCAATCATGAATAATAAACTTGCTTTGCCCAGCCCTGTGACAAACAGTCATCAAACCGAATTTATTTAAAAACGCAGACATAAATATATATTTGTACGTGGTCCAGAAGAACCTGTTGGGCCACACTGCTTTGAATCTGACTCTAATTTCTCTGAAGTTTTCACTATAAGCTGGATCTATTTTTCTATTCTGTTTCCTGGTGCCTGTATTTCCTGCTTTCTCTCTTAACCACCCCCAAGACTAATCTGAGCTTCTGGAATGAGGCCAGTGCACAAAGCAAATGTATTGCAGGCCAGCTAAGACCGAATAGTCCCATAAAAAAACACAATAAATGAACTGCAGGCCTGCTATGACTTAATAGTCCCATAAAAAAAAAAACAATAAATGCAAACGCTGATGATGACAGTCCGGCTAATACGTACCACAATCCATACATGCAGATTCAATAATCTTTTTAACAGCTACAACTTTCGCTATATATTTTAATACATTTGATTTGTTTTAACCATGTTTTTATTCATTAAACGCATCCTTCACTGACCACATTGGGTTTCACAAGCACCAAGCCCAGTTTAAAATGAAGCCAAGGTACAGACCACATTTTGTAGTTTACAAGCGATTGTGTCTCAAAAGTGAAATGATACCCATTTCTGAGATGTAAATGTATAACAAGAGACAGACAAAATGTCATGTTGAGGTACACTACTGTTCAAAAGTTTTTTTTTCCCAAAAGAAATTAATAAACCGACAGTAAAAAAGCTTAGCAGCACAACTGTTTTTAACATGAATAATAAGTAGAAATGTTTATTGAGCACCAAATCAGCATATCAGAATGATTTCTTAAAGATCATGTGACACTCAAGCCTGGAGTAATGGCTGCTGAAAATTCAGCTTTGCCATCACAGGAATAAAATACATCTTAAAATATATCCAAATAGAAAACAGTTATTATAATATCTCACAATATGACTGTATTTTTAAAATCCTACAGACCCAAAACTTTTGAATTGTAATGTACATGGCAGCATTAAAAATTATTTAGTTTATACTGTGTTCCTGAGAGTGCTGCAGATCCCCTCTGCACCCCTTGAAATCTTAAGTGATTGTGCACAGCAAAATATACTTTTAATACAGGCCAAATGTGACGTAATCCAGGGTCAGGTTGTTGCATGGGGGTTCCAGTGGGAAAAGGCAAATGAAAACACACACACACAAAGCTCAGAGATATGAGAATAATCGCAAAGAAATGACATCATACTCGTCATAGGATTACCTAACATGCTGTGTAATTGAGGACATGTGTGGCACAGCATTAAGAGTGCCAAGTTTTGGGGTGTCTTGTAAGCTTGACCTGAGGGTTCTAGTTTTTGTCTTGGATACTACACAAACAAAAGGCTGATGTCATGTAAGACCCTCCCAGACGATTCCAACAAGCCAAACGGCGTTGCATAACTAAGCTTGAATAGCTATCGGTCCACCAGGATTCTTATGATTTAAATTAGATCGGAGTCTGAACCCTGTCCAGACCCTCTAATGAAAGCCCTACGCTGTCAACCATGTGCTGCAGACCTTCACAGTTATGTAATTTTGCAATTGCATATGTATATAAAATGAATAAATCTGCTATCAGTGCAAAAATAGCATAGATTTTTGAATGACGACATTAAAATTCTCCAGAAATCAGATTTTGTCTGGGAATCTATGTATAGATTCGAATTTGACGTCCAATTTGGCATAAACCACAATGGTGATAGCTTGAAAGAATTGAATTCAAAGCAAGAAACAGATGCAAAACAAACAGGTCTGATGTCACTTACATACGTGTGTACTCTAAAATACACAAATATTGCTGACCTCAGATACAGAAAACTGATATTCATGCAAATATTGTCGTGTACTGGATTGCACAGTCATGTACACCAGGTAGTCACAGGTCACCATCTTCATGGTTTCACTTACATAATACCTAACTAATATCAAATTTTTGGTTTCTTTTTCAGTAAAAGATATTGATTGATTGTGACATATGAAATCATCGATTGATTTCCACTCTTACTTTAGTTCGATTTTTAAACTAAGCCTGTATCTGGACAAAACAGGCAGATCAAAAAATGTGGTTCCCCAGTCTGAACTTGAAACAAACATTAATGCTGAAAAGGTGAAAGGGTTTAGAATATTAAAGTCATGTTCTGCTAATTAGTCATGTACTGTTCAGAATACTCCCCCTGGTGGAGATACTGCACATCATAAACTGAATTTAAAAAAGTAATATGAACGCTTTCCTCAAAAACAATGGTTCATAAATATGAAGGATATAAATGTGGATTTTAGCATGCTGATGCATGAGATGAGGTAAGATGCAGGTACCTCCTGGGCTGAGAGCGTCGGTCATCTTCAGCACTGCCTGCCTCCTGCAGAAAGAGACAGAAAAAGAAAGAGATACAGTGGTCAGACCTAGAATATATTCACTTAGATTATGATGGTCCAGCATGAAATTCAACCCACTCAACTTACTGTAACCGTACTCCTGCCTGTACCGTTTTCTGCACTGTCAGGCTGACAAACCAATATTTTTTTCCATTAAACTTTAACAGCAGTTTAGCAAGTGACAGCAAACAACAGAATTTACACACAAAAATGTGTCCTCTATTTAAAATATGCCTCTACACTTCTTGACAGATTTTGAATGATTATTCTAATAATAATTATAATAATATTTAATGTTTTTCAAGTTTAGTAAAAACAAACTGTGAACTGCAGCATGAACAGCAACGCACCTTCCCACTATGGCTAGAAAACCTGATAGCATAATATTCCTCAAATGGCACTATAACAAGCAATAATTCATTTATATTTAATTATGATTATTAATATGATTATTTTCATATCACTGTATAGCTTGGTTATCAACTAATTAAGAAATAAATCATATACACGACTGTTCACAAATGCATTATTTGATCAAAAATACAGCAAAACAGCACTATTGTAAAATAATAATACAATTTCAAATATTTGTGTATATATATATTTCTAAATGTAATTTTATTCCTGTGATGGCAGACCTGAATTTTCAGTAGTCATTAGTTTTAAGTGTCACATGATCATTCTTAAATCATTCTAATATGCTGATTTGGTTCTCAAGAAACATTTATCAATATTATCAATGTTGTGCTGCTTAATGTTTTTTGTAGATATCATGATTTTTTTTTTTCAGGATTTTTCAGGAAAGTTCAAAAGAACAGCATTTATCTGAATTATAAACGGTTCGTAACATTTATAATATGTATTTACGGTCACTTTTGATCAATTTAATGCATTCTTGTTGACTAGAATTATTAATTTGTTACATAATAATTAGTGCTGTCAAACGATTAATCGCTTCCAAAATAAAAGTTTTTGTTTACATGTGTGTATACTGTGTATATTTATTATGTACATATAAATACAAACACATGCATGTATATATAAGAAAAATTTTGTTATTAAATCTAACATAAAATATAAGAATATAAATGTATATACACGTTAATATTTTCAAAATATATACTGTATGTGTGTGTCTTTATATAGAAATAATAAACACATACATAATGTAAACAAAAACTTTTATTTTGGATGCAATTAGTTGTGATTAATCATTTGACACCACTAATAATAATAATAAGAATAATCATTTAAAAAACAATGTCCTGACTCCAAACTTTTGAATGGTAGTATACTTAATTGTGAATAAATTCAGCATAGGTGAGGGCCATCATAAAGATGTGCACAGGTACTCCAAAAAACGCCTCATTACCAAACATAATAGAGGGGATGTTTACTCAAAATGCCGTCTCCATCTGCAGTCTCATTAAGGAAGAGAATCTTTTGGTCTACTTACTGATGATGAGTCGAGCCTGCTTATCGTGGAAGCAGCTCACACATCCCCATCTTCCAGTGATTGTTATCTTTCAAAACTAAACCTTCTCACTCATATTTCCTAGCTAAGCCAAACAGACACACACACACACACATACACAAAATTTACAAATAGATGTGCGATTACTGCAAAGCTTCAAGCTTCCTCTGCTCCCAAAGGCCCTAGGTTTAATCCATGATGCCTGTCTCAGGAATACCAATCCCAGTGTACTTTTTCTCAGGGATCAGGCAGCCAACCCAGCGCTTCAACAACTCTGCTTATGGTAAATAAGACGTAGCAGGCACAAGTCAGACTATAATCACCATATGGTATTGACAAAAATATGCTGAGACAGCAAACAACAGTGTGAGATAAGCTGCACTGCAATGCCATGAACTCAAGGTGTCTGTGACAAAGTATATTGCTTTAGTAATATGAAAATGTACAACAATGTAACTCTTTCCATTTATTTGAGAAACTGGCTAATTTGATAACCAAATACCAGCTCACAGCATGTAAAGTTTGCATGCGGACATGCATCACAACCGACGTCAAGCTTGGCATACTAATAAGGCCCGCTGGGATAGGTTCACTGAGGACTTTGTCTGGAAAACCTTGAGGCATCTCACAAGATGACTCACACGGATGCCTCAATGGGGTCACATGATGGGCAGGTGGTAATGGGGGGAAAGTAGCTCATTTCACTCACATAACCTAATTTTCCTATTTGGTTGCGGCCTTTACATGGCCTGGTGCTAACCCAGATATACACTTAAAAATTTAGGTCAGCCTATCTTAAGGTGAATTTGTTGAGACAGGTTGTCTCAATTTTAGGACTCAAAGCAAACAATAAAACACTGGATTGAATTTAGCACAGCTTTCAGTTGACCGCTTGAATATACTTACAGTACACTTACAGTATGTTCAGAACAGCATACTACCATATTATTTGTAACACATGCACTGTGTATATCATGGGGATTACTTAAGCAAAAAGACATTTCAAAATAGCACTCATACCATTTTTGCAGTATGTATCCTACCCAATATCAACCCTGATAACAACCTCATCTGACTCATTGTTGGTTCAGAGACCGCATCATATTTGGGAGAATTTCATGCAAGTAGTTTTCTATACTGTTATAAAGGTCTAATTTATTTACATTACACACTGGCAGAATTTCATCATACTTTTTCGCTATATAAATATCAGCAACTGAACCAAATTGAATATCTTTGTGTAGAATGGGCCTTTAAATAAAACTGAGGTGCTTTTTTTCTTTTCAAGTATGAGCTTTATATTCTCCCACCATATCATAGTCATAAAAGCCTGCTGTATAAAATATGATACTTAAGAAAAACATATATGCAAAGATTAGGTTTTTTTCTGAACATTATTTCACATGTCAGACTTTATAAGTTTATTAAAAATTAAAGCTTTTATTTTTAAGATGATAACTGTACAACACCGAATTATGCGATTTAAAATTTTCAATTGTCAACAGTGTAGCAAACTTATATTTTAAGGGTTTATTGCTGCATTTAATACTGCTTCAAATAGCCACTATATGATGAAGAAGTATATATAGTGTACAGTATATCTGATCTTAAACAAAGATAATAATAATAAAAAAGAACTAGATTCCATATCTACATTAAAAAAAGGACAATTTGGGGTACAGAACTGGGCTGCAGGGCTTAAATATCAGAATCTCATGCCATGGGGAGAGTCTGTCACTGAAAATTCCTCACTGTGCCCATAAGATGTGACAAAACTTGACGTGGGCTTTACAGAACTAACCCACTTTTCATGCACCATCTCTCCCTTTACATCAGCAAACGTATTCAACTGAACAGTGTTGTCCAGATTTCAAAATAGTGGCTATAAGACATATAGACTTACAGTCACATTTTTTACAATCACCTTTTCAACACTTTATTGATAGAACTCTCAAAGCAAAAGCCAATTCTGCATAAAAGCTCATAACACTGCATCTCTTTGAGTTGTCAACAGGCACAAGCAAAAGATGTGGCAACTTGTCAGTCTGTGCAACACAGACAAACATTACATGTTTATGACCCATGCTTGTTGAACCACAAATCTTGATAATATAGTGACAGTGAGTTGGTGAGAAAACCTTGAGTCTTTTCAGAGAATTTAGGAAGTGGTATGAAACCACAGGGCTGGGCTACTTTACCAGACTGCAACAGTTTATGAGAAAAATACAGAGTCTGCGCTACTTGATCAGGCCAAAGCATCCACACATTTGTACAAAAAGTACAAACTTTAACCTCAACTGAGGCACCCAGAAGTGACACATATCCCAGATATATATATGTGAAGTCTTAGGAACGTAACATTAAATCTATTGTTTTGTGTGCTTTCACCATATTTCAGGTTTAACTAAGAAACGTCCCCATTATTTAATAATCGATCTAACTATATTAATCAAATGCAACAGAATGAAAGTGCAGTAAAATACAGTTTCAGTATGTCCAGATGTCACTGAATATGTACAACAGATCAGCAGCTAGCAACTAGCTAACAAAACTCTCTTACCAAACTACACAAAACGACCGCTTTTCCTATCTAATAACTCGCCAACTTTAAAGGAGTAAAGTTTTAGTGATTTTAAAATAACATTAAAAATATCAAGCATTAAATTACGAACGGTTAAACATAACAAAGCAGCTAGTTGCATGTCAACCACTGATAAGCTCAGTACCGTTTTGCGCATGCGCAGACCGAGTGAACACCCTAGCTGCCGCTTTAGCTCTGACATGAACAAAATCATTTAATAAGTAGAACCAAACTGTTGAAATTGATAAGAAACTCACCGACACGCATGGACTAGAGGTTGTACTAGGGGTTGGCGACCGCTGTACGGTGACCAGCGCCATTCAAGGTCCAGGAACACAAGATGTAAGAGAAGGTAGCGGCCAAACTCACTTCATTGGGTGCCGTCGCATATAGGAGATGTGCGCGCGGCGTCTTCGAGGTAGCTCGCTTCTGTTTGCTCTGCGCATGCGCGATGCGTACCAGCTGTCAAACCGTAACTTAATAAAGGGGTGAGGCGTCATACCTATCCTGTTAGTTATCTGATCTCTCTCTCAATTCTTTTAAATTACGCTAAATGATGCGTTGCCATGGAAATAACGTCATAATTGAAAGTTTTTTTTTTCTGTGCCACCTGAAAAAACTATTTGAAACTATTTCTCTCTATTATTTTATAATTAGACTACTGTGATGGGGATGTAAAAATGAAATAGTTTATAACATCATCAGCTAAAAAGCTTCACAAGTCAAATAAATGAAACAAGAAAGTTGCCTGTTTCATGTCTATAAGAATTATTTTGTTTTCATATTTTTCAAGTTTTGAGGAAGAGTGCTTCTCTTAATATTTTTAATCAAAAAGTTTCAAATGAAATATGTGGTGTGTTTATATATATATAGCCGTATTTATTAATGTACTTTGAATCAAAGTTTACACAATTTATGCACACTTTGCTTTTATTGTTTCAACCCAATACTGTATGTATTTCTGTGCTACTTTTAAGCTTTTATTTATTTCTGAGCTACATCACTTTATAGCAGACAAACATGTGAACTATTACATCAATGTTTGAGACATGCAGCTTTTATTTTCTTAAATATACATTTCCCTTATATACCAATGAACCTAAAATACTTAACCTAAAACTGTCATGTCCATATTATCGGTCAACTCATCTAAAAGAGAATACCTACATCTAATCTGATATTAAATATCATTGCAACACTATTCAAAGCTTCATTTAAAACCTTTGGACTCTAAGTGATACATGTTTACAATCTTCAGTGCAACATTAAGGATGCTGTGTTCAAGGTGACAGTAAACAATACGCTCCTAGATGACTGATGCTAAGGTCATGTTTCAGAGGGAGCTGCAGTCAGTCAGTCCCTAATCATCCTCATTAAGACGGAGAACCTGCTCCCCATGCAGTCAAGACAACTGATGACAACACTACAAACACCACACATTTGTGTCACTCAAGAGGAAGGCTGTTTATCAGCTGCCAGTCTTTCACATGGCAATTACACAAATAAAGAAATCAAATAATACTGTCTGTTAATTGAAAATGAGTTTGACATTCAAATTCAGACATATAAGGTGTTGATGAAGGAGAATTTATCTGAGCTGATATGTTTATTTGGCCTGTTTATTTATTTACCTGGTGATTGTTCTCAAATGTCTTAAATAATATATACAGAAATACAGATTTAAAAAATATTAAAATAACACCAGCCATAATAAATAATTTTTGTATCTGCTTATTTTTGTCAGTGTGCTGCACAAATTAAGGGGTAAATAAGAAAGGCTATTTATTTTTAGCTGAAAGATTGTTTTCAAATGTCTAAAAAAATATACAAAAGTACATATAAAAACAATAAAGTAACAAAATAACACGAAATAATTCGATTTTTAATAATTGCTTCTTTTTTTTTTTTTTTTTGGTCAGTGTGCTGCAAAAAATATTTATTATTATTATTTTAAGAATAGAAGAAGAAATAAAGAATGTGATAAAGAAGTGAGTGAGCAGCCAGTCATAAATCAATACAGCACAAAAAATGCACAGACACACAGTATCACGTTAAAGCCTGGGAGTTTTAAACAGTGTATAGAATTCCACAGGCAGACGGCAGCTGGTGAGAGCGCCCTGTCACCCATGTGTCATATGACTGCATATGTACGGAGGAGGGTGCTATTTCCAGGGCTTGATCATAAGTCTAGAGCTCATTGTTTTATCCAACAGCTTTCTTTATCCTTTTTAGAAATACTAGACTACTGCAAACCAATTCAGCCGAGATTTTCCTCCAAATATCAGCATCTCTGGTGGGGTGCATGTAGGAAAAATTAATCAAATCCTTTAAATTTTCTGGGTTACAGAAAACCCCCATCCGCTCTGAGCTCCATCCCCCGTTTTATCCCAGCAGATGTAACATGCTGATGTTTTAAAGAGCTCGTGGGAAAAATCCACAGCCTACAATCAATGCAGACTCATTCCGTCAGAGAAAACAAGCACTCAGCCGGAGATACAAAACATATTGATTAGCAATGAGACACCGCAATAAAGAGGAAAGAGAAAGAGGGGTACAAAATAAATTATTTTGTATTTTGTGGGTGTTTTGACATTGATAAATGGATTCATCTCACAACATTATTGCTTCCAGTGGTCGAATGTCTTATTGGTTATTTAACGCATCACTATTCCTCATATATCCTCCATACAGTTAAAATCACATACCATGAGGTTTTTTTGTTTAAAAAAACAACAACAACAAAAAAAGCCACAATATACGAGGAAACGGAGAGCCATTGTTTTCTGTGTCTCCATGTAAATATTGTTTTGCTGCATGGACACGTCTCACATTCTGTCTGTTATCACATGCATGACGCTGTCTGCATCTGTCAGTGACCGTATCTCTGTCTCTCTGCGGATTAGCAGGGAGTGCAGGGAAGATAAGATTGAGATTAGGGGACACTGACTACTGATTTTATGACAGACAGATAAACAGCAGTGTCTTTTAATTAAAGTTTGACTTTGAGAGCTTGCCTCGGTGACAGTTAAAGGGGGTTGGAGGGGTGGAACAAGAAAAACTGCTCTTTGAGGATTCACAGAATTGTAATGCTCTCTTTCACACAACAGAAATATATATTATGGTAAAAAAAGTGAAATCTAAATAAAACTGAACCACCTAAATGTGTTCAGATGCAGTGAACATACTGAGCAGCACTGAACACTCACTTTAACATTTTGTGATATCAGTCCAAATGGTGTAAAAATCCTGTTTAATCTCAGTTGAGAACTCTTCTATGTCAGAATGACCTAAGAAAAGCACAATAATCGCAGTGTCCATCATGTGAGAGCAAATAAAAGGTAGCAGCAGCAGCATTTATAGTTGCCTAAATGAAAACTAAATATGCAGCAGCACAGACTCTCGTCCTTTCCACAGAGCACTGGTCCATCTAATGGTTGTCTACTGGAATTGCAGCCTTTGTAGTTCCTGTGATACAGTTAGAGTGTAATAGACCAGTCAGGGTAGCGGGATATTTAATTTTTGACAGGAATGAAAATGAGGCTGTGATGGATAGAAGTACAGTGCATTCAATGGATTGCACTTGGATTGTAGCTGACAAAACGTCTTTCTGAGAAAGAAAAAAAGCTTTCAGTAAATGGAAACTCCATAAAACAGTTTGGAAAGTTGTGTAAATGTCCAGTAGCCCCTCACTGCAGTACGCAAGATCCATCCTGGAGGGGGAAGGTGTAGGGGCGGAGACAGGTTTAGGGATCAGGGGGCGGAGACAGGTTGGTTTAGGTAAATCTGGATCCAACCTCGCCCTCTGGATCTTGTGTTCTGCAGTAAGGACCATCTCAAAATTTCACAACCTACGGAATTTTTACACAGTTTGTGCCATTGCAAAGACATTACAGCCTCATTTTCATCCGCCTTAAATTCAATATGGCAACTAACCCGATTAAGGAGTAGGTACTGAGCTCATGTTCTTGGCTAAATTATTAAATCAACATGACAAAGTATACACATTTTAATTATATATTGTTTAATAGAAATGTGTAGCAATTGGAGAAAGTAAACACAGCTCTAGTTTAAAATGTTCTTTAGTGGTAGTTCAGTAGGGACACAATTAATTGGGTTCCCATAATTTTCTCGGCAATGAATTTCCATGGCTTTTCCAGTTATTCCTAATAAGTATTTTTAACATAATTTTAAAGAGATTGCTGGTGAGGATTTACATTTATATGACAGGTACACAAATTTAGAGATGTAAACCATGCATAATCATACGCCAACAAAATGCTTCCATGCAGAACAGAGACAATCACTTTAGAAATATCAACGACTTTTAACATTTTATTACATTTCCATTTCTTTGGAAACTGTGATTTGTTTGGAAGTCATTTTTCTACATGGGTAAAATGTTCTCATAGTGGGTCCAACACTGAGATCCATAAAGTTCAAGTGTTTCTATTAGCAGTCATGAAATTCTGTTAGCAGTCAGGGAGAGGTGTTCTTCACTCCTGCTTCTTCTCAAGCAGCGCGTTGTAGCTCCCGGTGGAGTGTAAACAACCCCCGCAAGGACGATAATCACGACGATGATCATCAAACTCAATCCCACCGTCAGACCTGTGGAGGCATTTACTCTTTAAATAGTTTAAGATGAGTTTGCACAATATCATTAAGTAAATATGCGTTCTTAGAACGTTGATTCTGGTTAGAACGCTAATGACAGGCGAGCAGTCACGAGGATGACAAATGACAGAAGAAGCGACTATACATCTTAGAGCGTCTGTGATAATGTTAAAACTTTTTTTCTGTTATTATGACGACAAAACACGGTGTCGGCTTTTGTTTACCTATATGTTGTTGTCCAATGACGCTCGCAAGTCGGTCCATGATTTTGCAGGAGATTTCATCATCCAGTTCGATGGACTGATGAGAAACTCTTGTCCTGAAGAAGACACGCGAAGTCCTTCCTGCTGGAAGTCACGTGATTGTTAAAGTTTCAAGAAAACGATCAGATTCAAGAAACGATCAAATCAAACAAAATTGCAAAATTGCAAGATGTGCATTTTATATTTATTTGTTATGTTTTTATTTTGTTACTTTTCTATATCTACGTGTCATTATTTCTGTAAAGCCTTCAGGACAAGTGCATTCATAGCCGATAGATGGCATCACTGTGTGAATTCTGAGTTTGATTGACTGTTCTTGCATAGAGAAACTCAACAGATGGATTTGAATTTATTGTCTTCGGCTCATAGTAAGCTAAAGAATCTTTTTGGTATTCGTATCCAACTGGAACGAGGAAGTGTGAGAAAATCTCCCTAAATTATCATCTAATTTCATTGTGAAGACTTTTTATAATGCAAGTTCTCCACTGTGATATCAGCTGCTGTCGGAGAAAATATATTTCACACGAAAGTCAGAGAGGATGCTTTCAATTTTATAAAGGCTAATTAGTTTAATTAACATGAGAAGGTAATGAAAAGTGATAATAGCATATGTGTTTGTGCCTATCAAACTAACTCCACCAGGTGGCGCCACTTCCTAGACGATGATTGTGAACAAGTAAACTATCGAAATGTTTATTCTAAAAAAAAGTATACAAGATATTATCTTAATCAGTTTATGTTCCAATGTATCCAGACTCATTTGCATGATAATATATGTTAACTTTTGACATCAGAGATACCACCATCACCCCCCTCCCACCTTTTACTTTGTAGTCTATGTGTCTTTACTGTCAAGGCTATAAAGAAGGTGGGTGGAAGTTAAAGTTTTGAGCCTTATGAAAACAATTATACTAACAGTGTATTGAGAATCAGGGAAAGGAGAATATGGAAAGGGTGTGTGTGTGTATTTGTTGAGATAAGAAGGCATTCTGTGTGCACAAAATGAGTTCATTAGGCAGTAGGCTGCAATGAAGAAACCCAGTTGCTTTTGATAAAGGGGCTGCAACTGGGTAGAAATGAAAGGTTTCATTTCCTGTCTTCGCAAGGCAACATATCACCCAGATCAGCAAGTGGCAGGGCAAAGCTAGGAGGCTGGGTGACAGACAGGAGAACAGTGGAAGAGGCGGAGTGAAATACCAGGATTCAAGGAGCTATTACAAACAGGTAGAGAAGAAAACATATTATATGCTGAACATGCATGATATGTTCACAGGTGGGGTTTGGTAACAGAAAATACTACACGTTTATATATAAACAAAACAAAAATAAAACATATAAAGTAGGCTATATGGATTGTAATGAGTTACAATGATTAAATCACACGTTTGAGATTAAATATGCATGATTAATTTTCAGTCCACTATATTGGATCTGATTTTTCTAATTAAACCTAGGCTACATGTTGCTCTGACATTCTTAGATCGTGTTTCTCATTTGCTGTTTGTTCGTCACACCTTTTTTAACCTCTTTGGCACAGGTTAGAACTGCCTGTGAAGTTTATGAGGTATGATGTGATCTCTCCATTACATTTTCCAAGGCAACATAGCTTTCATATTCTGCCAGCTTTTGTAAGGATCACTAAAATACAAAATAAAACAAGAACTTAACGTGTTTAGAATGCAATTATTAAAACCAGCATGATGTAGGCCTAACGTGTGAGTGCTGCCATTCGTTAAGACGGGTGTTGTAAATTTTTACTAAATGGTTACAGCACTTTGTCTTGAGTTGATCATTTTTGTGTGTATAGCTTCAGAGAAGTATGTAAATTTTACAGTGACTTTATAGGCGTCAGGTCGTTAAGACATTTTACGTCTGCTGTTGTTATGATTACTTTCTCAGTTAAATGCAATTTCTATTGCTGTTATGTCAAATTCCCACTGCAAAGGTGGCATAGAAGTGCTTCTGAAGTGGCATTTAAGTGTTTTCACACAGACTGTTTGATGCTGCTCAGAGGGGGCATAAATGCATTTACACAGTAATTACAACTGTATACTATTATACTAGAGGCCGAGGTGGGTTACAGCAGGCATAATTTAGTCTGGCTTTTATTCTCCCACATGAAAAAATACTATAGTAATTTATAGTAAATACTATAGTGTTTTTGAACCATACTATAGTAAAGTACTTTTTAAAAGAATTAATTTGTTGTGGTATAGTTGCTGTGGTAATATAACAACTATAGTTATAGAAACAAATTACTTTACCCAATAATGTACAATAAGTTTTTTACAGCTATAGGGAATATTTTACTACAATACACTACAATTTACTGTAGTAAAAACTAAACTTATCAGTTCACTATAGTTAATACTACAGTATGTGTTGTAAATACTATTATATATACTGTATAATACACTTTACTAAAAACACTACAGTATTTACTATAAATTACTATAGTATTTTGTCATGTATTACATCTTTAGACAGAATTTTGAGCAGGCACAGAGCAGCCTTAGCGTAACTGTGTAAACAGACCTATATTTCTGTATTTTTCTGTCTGTAAATGTGAATATAAATGTATAAATAAATAATACATTTACTTGCTGGTAAAACTTCATGCATAATCTCAGTTAAACATACCTTAAATTATTTTTTTTCTGAACCCCAACCCTTTTCATGTTGACTTCTTTTGAAGGTTCAAACCTTAATTACTGTTCCCTGCTTTTAAGTGACCTTTGTCAATAGTCTAAGTGAGATGGACAGTATACTACTGAGAAAGTAAACTTTCTTGAGCTAATATCAGTGTGAAGGGTCAAAATGATAGGCTTACAAAATCACCAAACATAAACAGTAAAGCAAAAATATGAGCAGAGTAGGCGTGTGAGAGCAGACGGGCAGATAAAGAGATGGTGTGATCGTGGCAGGGGAGAGAGGGAGATGTGACAGGGTGTTTAATATAGATCCTCCAGACTGATAAAACTGACAGGAGGTTCCCATCCCCAGAAGAGCAGGGACTCATAGGAAATTGCCAGAATGAAAAACAGAGAGAGAGAGAGAGAGAGAGACAGAGAGAGAAGGATTACGTGACTGACAACCCTCATTACTCTGTATTTTCTCTCTCTCTCTCTCTGTTTTTTTTTTTTTTTAGAATTCTCTAGAATTTGTTACTGAGCTTTAGAAGTATTCAGATATAGCTTCTGTCCAAAAATATGGTATATACATGGTATGGTTGTACAGCTTGATTATTGTTAACATTTTTGAGTAAAAAGGGACCTTGCATTGCAGTTCACATCGAGTGAAAACTGTAACTCAACACTGTATGTATCTGAGTTCAGCTTGTGTGAGAGCAGAGGAGTGTTTGTTCAGTCTCTGGGTTCAGAGGCCTAGCGTTTACATGCAATGCACTGTATAGATTAGTCCTTGATGACAGAAACTCAACATTACTGCTTGTCACAAGGCTCTTGTTGCAACACCAGAATTTGAGATGCACGTGACTCTCAATGTACCGAGAACAGAAATTTGAATCATATATTTTATTTATGCCCAGTATTGTTCAAGGTTCTCAATGCAATTTAATTTACCATTAATTTTATAAGTTATCATCATTGTAAAATCAGAGAATGTTTTCATTGTCAAATGCCTGAACTTATATATTAAGAGAATGTAATTTATAGTTTATCATTAATAAAACAAAAAGTTAAAATGGCTTTAGATCAATTTAATGTGTCCTTGCTGAAAAAAAATTGTTTTCTCTGAAAACAGTATATAAAAATATATCTCTGAAATATGTTTATAATGTATTATATATTTTAATATTAAACAAAGCATCTAATTACAATACAAATTATGCATATGATAATGATGATTATTATTATTATGAAAGACAACAATCCAAATGGACCCTTTTAACTTATCTGAACCCACATATGAGAAAGAAATATAATTTAAGACATAAATGCAGCTGGATTATTTCCAATGGTTCGATAATGTATCTGTAAAGCCAGAAAATCATCTTGTAGTTCACTATGTGGAAAGCCTCTCCTCTAGGGAAAAGAGTGAGGAGGAACATGACTGAGAGCTCATGTTAATACAATGAGGAGAAGCTCTGACTCCTCTGTGGACCAGTGTGTGTATATGTGTGCAATCTGCTCCTTAGAACATCTGTGAGCAAGACCTCATTTATCTACACTCAAACCCACCTGATAACAGACTCTCTGGGAGGAGTGTGCGATAAATGGGTTTTCTAAAGAAGGGAGAAAGGGAATACACATGAATTAGCTCAAGGGAGAGTGTTCAACTGTAATCAGATTCAGTCAAAAAAAATGTATGTGAGTAATTGTTTTTATATGTTATGCTTAGTCATAATTATCATATAAATGTGTGGGTTGGGTAATATTTTTTATGATTTTGAAAGGTGTCATACTCACCAGGGCTGCATTTATTTGAGCAAAAATACAGTGAAAACAGTAATATTGTGAAAATATCATTACAATTTAAATTAAGTGTTTTCCATTTTAATATATTTTAACATGTAATTTATTCCTGTGATGGCAAAGCTGCATTTTCAGCATCAGTCTTTAGTGTCACATGCTCCATTAGAAATCATTTTGATTTCATGCTGAAGAAACATTTCTTCCTATTATTGGATCTGTGCTACTTAATACAGGTTTGTAAAAAAAAAAAAAAAAAAAAAAAAAAAAAAAAAAAAAAATAGTTATTTTTTTTCAGGACTCTTTGCTGAACAAAGTTAATTTAAATGCATCCTTGCTTAAAAAAATCTGAATAGTTAATTTCTGAATAGTGTATATTAATGTTTTATTGAACTTAAATATTTAATTTAATCACTTTGAAAGTTAAAATAGCCCACTGAATCATCCAGGAATATCAGTCAGACAGATCCCTATTTTGTAGCATAAACACAATAAAGACACACATCCATTATTATTACATATACCTTTATTTTATCTCTAATAATTCATATATGTATTTGTCCTATACATATTTTCTCTTAACAGTCTTGCAGACATACATAGATCAAATTTAGACTTTATAAAGTACAATAGATTTTCAATACTTTGATAGACAGAATAGTAAATTCTGCTGAGAAAGAAGAGGAAAGGTCAGAACTGGACTGAAGCGCACACACACACACTCACACACACACACACACACACACACACACACACAGATGCACAATATAGACTCACGTCTACCGCATGCACACACACACACACACATACACACTGAGTGAACTGACCATGGCTTATTACTTCTCTACCTCAATGTACAGCTCACACATGTCAGTTCGACAGAGAAATCGACGTCCTCACATTTGCCCACTCCACGAATTCAACGAGTCAGCACAGAACGCCAGACCACAAGAACAGCAAGACTCACAAAGTACACATGCACATACTTAGATGTCCAGTCACACCTTTTTTTTCATGAAAAAAGTCTTGAGGATCAAGGCTGAAGCATTTGTAACAAGCACATTAGTATTTGGTTTCTGCTACTTAGTGTAACTCACATAAAGAAATATGTAAAAATAAATGCCAAAGCCCCCGTTGACATTGAGGAACATGCTAGTCGTCGATCAATATTGTTTTTTTAGACTATTAGACTTTTACTTAGTCCTGAATATTTGGTCCCATTCTTGTAAATGCTACATGTAAATGGTAACTGGGTAGGAATAAATGGAGTTGCAGCTTGATGTAAATGAGGAAAGTGTTATTGGTATGTAATTATATATATGTATATATATTAAATACACATATGCCTAACAATTGGTACATATCTTCCAAAAGTAGGCTGAACACTTAATATCTGTTACGTAATATCTGTAGTCAAAGACACACACATACACACATATCCACTCACACACACATACACACCTGTGCAAAAAACATAAAAAAATTTGGGCCCTTGCTTGTCTCATAAAAAAACATTCTGTTACAGTCCTACTTTTACCCTTTCCACATCTGAAATGTAAAATAAAAAATTAAGAATTTAAAAAAAGAAAGAAAATAAGAAAATATATTCACAATTAGTGATGGATTCAGTCCCTAAACCAAAAACAGCTTTTTTGAAGTCATACGTACAAATTTCTATAATAACAATAAACAAACAAAATCATTTTTGGCCATATATAAATGAGTGTACATGTAAAATATACCTGACATTGGTCACAAAACCACAATATAACAATCTTTATGTATTTAGTTACTATTTTAGGAAAAAGAAATATTGCAGAAAAGCAATCTATAGAAATTTTCTATATCTATAGATATAAATCTATAGATTTTCATAAAGTAAACTGAACCACTTCTGCGTCCATTCCAGTTCTTCACTTAACAGATATTCAAAAGTTTGGAGTTGGTGAGATTTTTTAATGTTACATGATCCTTCAGATATCAATCTAATATGCTGATTTGCTGCTCAAGAAACATTTCTTATTATCAATGTTGAAAACTGTTGTGTAAACAGTGATTTTTTTTCAGGATTCTTTGATGAATATAAGGTTCAAAACAACAGCATTTATATGAAATAATATTTTGTAAACAATGTTAAGTTCTTAACTGTCACCTTTGTTAGTTAATGTATCCTCGCTGACTAAAAGTAGTAATTTCTTTAAAAAAAAAAAAATCTTACTGACCCCAAACTTTTCAACATTAGTATACATGAGCCATATATATATATATTTAAACACTGGAGATCTAAAATTAACATGGAGATCTAAAATTAACAACGGAAGGACAAAACACAAACTCAAGAACTTGCTACGGCAGTCAGTAACTCATATGAGCGCTGACAGTGGTCACACATGGACGGCTAGAATAAGAATAAAACAATGGCTGTATTCGGAGGCCTGGCCTCACCGTCACACAATACAGGTAGCAGACTCCTCTGGGGTGAGGTGTGAAGGGAGGTCAGCCGAGGCCCTTACAGGAGACACGGGTCCCCTGCGTTTGTGCTACATGTCCAGCAGAAGGGGAAATGTATCACACGGCGTTGGTGATGACAATTGTATCTCTCTGAGGGCCGCTGGACCCCGGAGCCTCAGGGGTAATGCTCTTTAGCAGACGCTACAGGGGTAAGCAGTGAGAGTGGTGGAAACTGTGAAAACATTTAAGCTACAGGAGGGTGTTATGGCACAGCTCAACTACAAAGAAATATCTTGGAGATTAACTCTTGTCAGTTAAATACTGAACAGATGTGGGCTAAAACTCTCCTCTATGAGGTACATAATTACTCACCCCAAACCTGACATGCTAAAGCCACTGGTTGTTGCATTACAGAATCAACAAAGGTTAACCTTGTGTCATATTTTATCATCTGTCAAACAAACATCCTGTGACTAAAGCACACACACTCATGGATGTATACAGTGACTGACAGCCATGTGCCTCGACGCCCTTTGATGTCTATCTTCACGTCTCAAACAGAGAAAATATACAATGTTATCAAGCTGATACGTTGCAGCATAATTGCATTTGTGCTGCTGTAATGTGCTTAGGTGTTGTTATTATATCTGGCTCACTTATTAGACCTGACAAGATACAGTAATGTATGTGTTTTGATGTTTTCATCTGTCTAGGCTCACCTGTTTGAAGGTCCCTTTGGTGGTGACTAGATGGTAGACCATGTAAGAAGGCACACAGATGAAGGAGGAGACTCCAATACAGTAGCCGAGAACTGTGGTCCAGAAAGGGTACAGGTAGTCAAACAGCCTCACTTCGGGAGGGAATGCCAGGAAACTCCCAATAATGAACTGCAGACATGAAACAATGAGAAAAATAATGGCATGAAAGAGAAATTCAAGGGATAGTTAAGCCACAATTAAAATGCTGTCATTATTTACACAATCTCATGTTGTTCCAAACCTGTTCTTTTGTGTTCCTCAAAAGAAAGTCATACATGAAAAAATTATAACAGAATTTTCATTTTTGGGCCAATTGTCCCTTTGCATGTAAATGCACTTTCTGAACTGGGTTTCTGTAACTCAGACAGCATAGCATATCAAATCATGGGTATGAAGGGAATGCATGAACTGATAAAACATAGTTTGAATGCAATGTAAGTTGATTTGGTAAGTCGCCAAATGCATAAATGTAATGTAATAGACTGACCAATAGGAAGCAGGGACAGATGGCTACCCAGCAGACCCTCCAAAACACACCAGGAGCAAAGCCAAGCATCAGCTGCACGTCGTTGCAGAAACGTGTCGTCCCTGCACGTATTTTACAAACAGACTTAGTGCACATCGCCTGAAGCAGCATATCGGATTACGAAACTATTGAGGTACATGATAAAATCTTGGGACTTATAGACAGTAGTTGAATATGAAAGAACATATGGACAACAGCAGAGTATAAAGTGACAGAAGTAGCTAAACAGTTTTATTCTTCGACATTATGACTTCTCTCCCTGCAGTAGTGACTAAAAATGACATTTTCAAAGACTCTCAGGAATTAGCCTAAAGGGTGCAAAGTCCAAAATAAAAAAAATATAAATGCTAGGAAGATCAACAGTAATGTTTAATGTTTTTATTTTGAAGTTTTGTGGGAGTTGAGGAACAAAAACTGACATATCAAAAGCATACATTTTCCGGCTCCAGCACAAAAGCCTTGAAGGGACCATCTTGTCTAGACAATTCATTACGAAATTACATAGGAGTTTGTTTGCTTCATCAAACCAGCATGGTTTCAGACCAGCAGCACAGACAAAACTAATTAAAGTTATATTTTGAATGATTAAGCTGCAATCCAATACATACCATAGAACCAGGAAACAGCAATGACCTCGAGGAAGACCACGGTGATAACAGCAGGGCCTGTGGCATACTCCTCAAATAGTTTAACAACAAACGCACCTCCCTACAAACACATTGCCTCAGTATTAAAAGGAATAATTAATGTGCACACTTTGGAAAATGGCATGTTATATTTTTAAATTCCAAATTTGGTCTCTGGACAGTATTTAAAGCCTATTAGAACTGAAGGAAAATCCCCCAAAGCAAAACTACATTTTTGTTAGCTGTGCTGTTCGACTTACGTAGGTAAGAGTGGAGAGGGCGCCCAAATAACAGACGCACACTAGGCCGAGCACAAACCATTCTCTCCTCCTGGCCAACAGGTGGGGGAACTCGTCCAACATGGCTGTAATTACCCCTTCCAGACCTGCAAACTGTAGTGCGCAAACACACACAAGAGAGGCATGGGATGATAGAAAAGTAGGTCAGGGACCCATTGAACTTCAAATAATGCTCCTTAAGGTAAATACATGCAGCACTCAGTGGATTTTGACATTATAATCAAACAGAAATAGACTACATATAGAGTTATATCATTAGCAGACTGAATTAAGCCATTCCTGACATGACTTCCCTAGTAAAAAATAAACATACTACAATGTATTTGAAATACTTTTATTTCATGCTAGTATACTACAAATACATTTACATATTTATGTACTTCATAAAAATAACCCTGCAATTGTACTTTTGGTATACTTAAAGTCTGCTAAATTGGAAAAACTTATTATGTAATTAATGCAGTTTAATGTGGAAGTAGTGCTGAAGTCCAACTAAAGATATACTTAAGTATATTTGATTGTGCTAAAGTAAAACTACTGCAAGTATACTTTAGGTACACTTTCAATATCTTGCATTTATAGACAATATATCAAAGATCATGCAATTATAAATAGTGACATTAAAACACATATTAGGCTTAATATTATGTAGTATGTATTGTGCACAAGTAGTACTCCAAATAAAGTTTAATTAAAATTTGTATATCAGTAAGTCCCGAGCGATATGTCAAACTATGCTTAGTATGAAATAAATGCATTTTAAATGTGTACTTTTTTACTAGGGTTGATTGTGTGTGGGGTCAACATAGGGACAGGAATGGGTTGCTAAAAACCTAATGTAATGAAACATTGTTGACAATACATTTGACTAAATTCAGAAACAATAAGCTGAGTAAACAGAGGGAAAAATCTAATTCATTAAGAGAGAACTGATTGGCTAGTATTTCAAGAAAGCAAGAAAGACTGACCGTGCTATCCAGCCCCAGCATAATTATCATGAGGAAGAATATGATGGCGAAGAACGTAGCAGCCGGCATATTGGCAATAGCCTCAGCATAGATGATGAAGAGCAGACTGGGACCTTAGAACACATCCATTCAATTAGAACAGGTAAATCAAATGTCATTTAAGTGTAAAGAGCCATATCTCACTGTAGTTTTAATGCAATGATTTGCAATTGATATCAACTGATATTCAAAATTCTTAATTGAATGGAAATGGTGCCATAAAGCAAGGATAAAGAAATTAGGTAGAAATGAAATGCGGTGTTTACCAGCATCTTTAGCTACAGTCTCCACACGTTGTTGGCGCATCTCTGCCATGTAGCCCAGCACAGTGAAGATCACAAAGCCTGACAGGAAACTGGTCAAACAGTTCACTGAGCTTGTGATTAATGCATCTCTGCAATTCAAAGAGAGATATAAAGATTTGAGCGAAAAGAAAAATGGTAAAAAGATAAATAGCTTTAACAGGGAGTGACAGAGAAAAGGGATAATAAAAAATAAAAACTAGATTTTTAGAAAGTTGGCGATTACGAAAAAGTGTTGTTGGTGATTTCAGACATTGCATGGTTCCTAGGTGGTTTCGTACAGCACCAGTCTCTATCATATTCAAGTTCTCAGATAAGTCAAGATCATTTTTTTTCCACACTTGTTTTTTCATAAATAAAGTTGCTTAGAGAAGTAATAGCACTCCTTTCCTCAACAAATCAAATGATTCATGGTATCATTTTGGCTATGGCCTGAACAATGCTGGAAGAGTTATGTGCCAAAGTGTAATACTTGGGATTAGGCCAACGTCAAACCTTCATAGAAACGCATGCAAAAAGATGCAGGGAATAAACTGTGACTAAAGTTCACATTTCATGCTCAAGTTTGTGATAACAGAACCTTAGTGCAGATAATAGAAAATGACAGCAGTATAAATGTGAGCCAGGTGTACTTGTAGCAGTTGTTATGAAAGGGATTGTAGCTGGCAAAGGCCAGGAGAACACCAAAGCCTGGACCCAGAGAGAAGAAGATCTGTGCAGCTGCATCAAGCCAAACCTGAAAAAACACAGATGGAGTGATTTGTCTGTAAAGATTTCCATTCATCCATATCATACCTGACAGATGGCAGGAAATATGTATTATAGGGGGAAGAGGGACAGCAACCAACATGTATTGTGCAATATCTTAGTATTCAGAATGGTTGATTTAGTTGCCACTCACTGTAGTGGTTAAAAGTTTGCCCCAGTCAGGTTTCAGGTAGAAGACCACTCCTCTCCATGCTCCCGGCAGGGTGGCCCCTCTTATCAACAGGATCAGCAGCACCAGGTACGGAAAGGTAGCCGTCACCCACACTACCTGCCAGAGAGAGTCATGAAGAAGCTGCTAATAAACAGTTTTATTTCAAAGTTGGCAGTTCTTTTTCATTGAGGTTTCCTGTATATTTTACCTTGCCAGAGGTCTTGACCCCTTTCCAGATGCTGAAGTACACAACAGTGAAGATGAACAACAGACAGAGGGCTAGTTGCCAGCTCACCCAGCCCAACTGATGAAGACCAGGGGACAGATGAACCTGCAGGACCTGCCGTCTAAGGACATGAGAGAAGTTGGTTGACAATTCATAAAGACAAACATAAAGACCTATAGAAGCTACTACTGGGAGATAAAGGTGTCACAGAATAGTAAAAAAGGGTAACACTTTAGTATAGGGATCATTTATCACTGTTAACTAGTTGCTTATTAGCATGCTCATTATTAACACACTGGATGTTTATCGGTAATTATAAAGCACGTATTCTGCATGACTATATTCTGCATCCCTAATCCTAGCCAATACTTACACTTAACAACTACCTTACTAACTATTAATAAGCAGCAAATTAAGAGTTTAAGGCAAAAGTCATAGTTAATGGTTTGTTAATAGCGAGAACGTGCCCCCCCAGAAAAAGTGTGACCAAAAAAAGCTAAGGGAGTAGGAAAGGACTGATTAGTGCAGGACAGTTAGATAAGAACAAGGAGCAACATTTATATGGAAAACAGGAAATCCCGGCAGCACAAAAAAGCAGGAGCAATCAACTAAATGAAGCCTCTAAATCTCTCCTAAACCAGCGGATACACAGACCCAGTACCCCCTGCATCTTTCGAGAGAGAGTAACACATTCTCTCTAAATCCCGATAGTTCAAGAAGCCTAGTGAAGGCAAAGTTCTTAGCTCTACCCCTTTTAACCTGGACTTGCACTTACACACACTTACATGCACTTACATATAGAACTCTTCAGCCGGAGAGATGGAGTTGTCGGTCCAGGAGACATTTAAGTCAGTGGACAGGTACTGGGTGCAGTTGGGAGTGTTCCACTGGTTGGTGCAGGTGGTCCAGGGCAGCGTGGCACGAAAGGAGGACAGGAGGTAGTAGAGAGCCCAGGCCATTATGGTATTGTAGTAGAAGGCAATGTAGAGTGCAATGATGCAGATAGCAAAGCCTATACCTGCAAAAGAACATGATCATGCAAATTTTTCTAGCACCTTCCACTTTGGGGATCAGTGGTTGACATTTAGGACAAAGTTGCATTTACATAAAATCAAGTTTCTTAAGCAACTGGCATTTTACCAGGTAAATGTGACAATTTCCATAACAGAGTCTTGGTTATCAACAAAGAGAGAGTGGAATCGGTAAGAAGTTTAGAGGAAGGTCAAGGGAGAGTGTACTGTCAGCACAGCACATGTCAGTCTGTCGTTATCTGTCTGACCCTTAACCCGGGTTCTTGGTCTCAGAAGTCTGAGCTTTGTGAAGCAGACCAGTCTTACCCTTGAAGATGGGGCAGATGTGTTTCCAGATGGAGATACACCCGCTGCGGTGAAACTGGCCCAGAGCCAGTTCCATGTAAAACAGTGGCACGCCACCAAACACAGCCATCAGCAGGTACGGCAGAAGAAAGGCACCTAATTTAAACACAAGGATTTAGACAGGAAGTGCAATTGAACTTCACGGTTCCATTGCAGTGGTCTTTACACATCCTGAAAGCACTATTGTACTTACAGAAAAGACGCTAAACATACACAAAAGTTCCTGTTCAGACAAGCCCCCGGGTTCCTGATTAAAGCTTTATACATGAGCTTTTGACGTGAATGCTAGATAGCTGTTGATTGAGCAGCAGCGAGCCAGATTATTCAACAATATGAGCAAGTCCCACCCATGAGAACCACAATTAATGGTGTTGGTTGCGGAGAGTGTCTCCCTGCCCGCTCTATCTCTCATGCACTCCCTTTGCATGGTGAAACAGGAAATTACAAAGATTTTATTACTGGAAATTCAATGAAAGGAGACTAAAGCCTGTTTGTACTGACGAGGCGAGCTGGATCGCACAAAGAAAGGAGACAACAACAGAATTCCCCATTGTCCGTTAGTTCTTTTTAAGCAAACATCACTTAGTTGATCTCGTCTCAAAGACAGAAATCTTTCTTTTAATGGGATGCTATACAATATTTGTTTAAGTGCATCACACTTATCCATCTCAGAGTTGCCTGCAGCCTTAGTATCACTATTGCCCCACACATGTGACCTTACCCCCTCCGTTCTGGTAGCAGATGTAGGGAAAGCGCCACACATTGCCCAGGTCCACTGCATACCCGATCACTGACAGCAAGAAGTCCATCTTTTTGCTCCAGGTCTCCCTAGGTGGATCCAAGCTGGTCTGCTGGACCACCAGAGTCCTGAATGTTCCAGGGGTGCTGCCCCTGTCCGTCCCAGCACCCGCACCATCCCTGGGGCTTTGTGGGGATGTGCTGGGATAACCGTTGGAGACCTGCCCAGGTCCGGAGCAGGTTTTCTGACCCTTCTCCGCAATGCTGTCCGCAACAAGCCTTCCGTTTTCTTGTGACTCCTGTTCCTTCTCATGCTCTCCCCCATCCTCTCGATTCATCATCTCTGGTTGTTTCATCTCCATGGTGAGGACTGGTGTTAGGGTTGAGACGGTGGTCCTCTAGCACTGGCTGATATCGCGCCCATGAGGGGATAGAGAGCCTGGAGAAGAAGGGCCGGGTTTGGAATGGAGCTGGCTGGGATGGAGAGAGCAAGGAGAGTGTGACCGGGCCTTAACCTGTGCGTTTTAACAAACTCAGGTGGGAAAACACCGCTCAAGCACAGCTGCAGAACAAAGAGAGGGGAATTTCAGATGGCGCTGGAGGGAATTTAGCATGGATTTACCCCTGTCATTCTTATACAAAGTGTTCTTAAAAAATGACACATCATCTTTGTCAGAAAAACCATATGTTGTTTTGAAAGATATCTGTAGATTTTCATTAAATATGCCCTTACAACATGGGGTTAAAGCTGTAAAACGCTAAGTGAACTCTGTACATGCCACAGCAACATTAAGCCTTCAGGAGCTGCCAAGACAGTTATTTAATCTCATTTTCCTTGAAACTGTTGTTACTTAACTTACAATAAGAATGTACCCTATGTTACACACAGATGCATTAGATTACAAAACATACACTTAACACAACCTTTTCCCTAATTTAAACAGATCTTATATACATTTATGGTACACTTACATTTAACAGTGGGAGTTAAGTAATTCCAAATATTACGACATGTTAAACAAACGCATGTAAGACATGAAAGACTTTGTGCAACTATTTTATTTTTATTTCAGGAGAGAAATGAAGGATCAAACAGGTTTAACACTTGTTGATTGATAAACATTACCAATAATTTATTAAACTGTGTTTTAAAGTTTACTTCAGCATTCAAAATTAGCTGGAGGGTAAAATTCAGTCTTACATTCTGCCTAGCATTCTGTGAAACCTGTTTGTAATTACTAGTTGAAATTGATGGGCAATGATGCAGGTGGGTAAGAAGTTATTAAACAACTACTATTCATCACAACTTAATGATCATAATAATGTCAGGAATAACTGAGAGTGAAATACACATTTTTTCCCTGCTTGCCTTTTCCTCATACTAAAACAGTTAACGCATTTCATTTAGTTTCCATCAGGGGATTTTTTACAGCCAAAAATGTTTATTATTTATTCAAAGTGAATCATTTGTTCCTTTAAAACACCTTTATAAAAAGTAAAAAACTATTAATGATTTTATGATGGCTATGGAGAAGGTGGAAAGCGTTCCGCACTATTAAAATTAGACAAAAAGCGAAATGTTAAAATGTTTGCACATATCCAGCATGGCAAATTATCAATACAATTAATTTGTATGTAAAAGTTGATTGGTCAAACATGACTCAAAAATTACGCGCACACACATTTTATGGGGAATGACTGAAAAAGTTAATTTAAAAAATAAGGACAAGCACAATATTATCAATCATTTGTAAATGTTAACAAAAAATGTAAATGTTTTACAGCTGCCACCACATATCCTTCTCATCCAAGCGTCACAAGAAGACAAGATAAAAGACATTGAATTACAAGTTTTATCTAAGATATTTTTCTGGTCAAAGATTATCTGATTGGCAAACTGCCTGAATTTTATTATTTACAGCCCTATCTCTTTCTACTTTCTGTCCGTTTTTCTTAGCACACACTAAATCAACCCACAAATCTTCTTTCTTTCACACACACTAAATCAACTCTCTTAATACTGAGCATCTTGGATACCTCAGCCGAATTTTTGTTCATAATCACAGATAATAGCGAGGTCAAGATCAGTGCAGCTGTGTTTGTTGAGTTTGTTCGGTGACCGGGATCTCATGCCAAATGTGTTTATCTATTTCTCCACTATCTTCATTATTACACATCTGACATACACATAAATGCCAAATGAAATAAAGTTAATATGAACAGTTTTATAACCAATAGATTTTGAGATAAAACACTTCCAGTTCCATTACAGCATCATTAGACTCATTAAAATGAGCTGCCAGAGTTCAGGGTTCTCAAAAACCTCCACTACAGCAGAACTAGACTTCCACATTATAACGAACTGAAAATATCTGTTAAAGTACAACTTTAACAACATAAAACTGTTGACAAAGACTCAGTGGCATACACAGAAACATCAAAATGCCTCCTGTTACACATGCAGGCGCGAGTACAGACACACACAAGCAAAGACTTGTAACCCAAACTCGCTTCATTATCACACACAGAGCCACAAACACCATGCACAGTGCAACCCTACCGTGCTGCGGTTGAGCAGTTCTGTGGGGGTCTGTGTTAGGGTGGTGACCAACACCGTCCCTGGGAGCCTGGCGCTCAAGACACACCCCCTTCACCCCTGCTCGCTCTCTTTCTCTCTCTCACTCAGTCTTCCTCTACTTTTTCTTTTACCAAAGATTGTTTAACTTGCTTTGTGGTAGTCACCCTAAGGCACTTCACATGAAGTCACATAGAATTAAGCTCAATGATATAATTATGACCCCTGCTACCAAACATCTGTTCATGGAAAACACAGGAGGCATGAATGGAGAGTGCAAGCCCTTGTTTAAAGCACATCCACATACTATTTATTTGTGTCAAAGGAGGCCTGACCTACATTCACAAAATCCCACTAAGATATTCGCCTTACCCATAGGATCTTAAATTGAAATCAGGTTTAAGAGTAACTGCCTTAGTTTAAAAGAATCGCTGATATCCTTATAGACATGCTAGTCAAAAGGCTGGACACACTTATGACTCTTTAATATCAATACTTTTTTATTACACACTTATGATTAATGTAATACGTAAATGTTTAATATATATATATATATATATATATATATATATATATATATATATAAAAACACAAAATTACAAACAAATCAGATGTATTGAATGGATTTCTACTTTAAACACTTGTTGCCTATCCTTAATTATCCAGGCCAATTTTCTCTCTATATATAGTTTGTAATTTATAAATGTGTGTGATAAATATGTAAACAACTAGCTTAATAATTACAAAACTTTTTTCAAGCATATAAGCAATTTCAAGCATATAAGCATGACTTCAGCTATCAAAATGTTTTTTTAAATTATGAGAAATCATAGACATTTATCCTTAATTAACCAGTCTAACTCACACACTCTTAATTATTTTATTATTATATCATATATATGCATTTTTACATTTATAAATATGTGTGTGTGTGTGTGTGTGTGTGTGTGTGTGTGTGTGTGTGTGTGTGTGTGTGTGTGTGTGAAAAATATGTAAACTAATACCTGATTACAAAACTAATTTCAAGCATAAAAGCATGACTTCAGATCAAAAATGTTTTTAAGATGATAAGATATCACAAAAATCAAGTAAAGTGTGTCCAGAATTTTGACTGGTAATGTATATTCTCAATTAGGTGCAAACAATGATGTTGTTTGGGAGGCTCACTGTAAAAATAGATTAAAAACAGTTAAAATATAGGCCCCTTGTTTGTCAATTCATCTTCTAAGTGCCATGGCGAATAAGTGAATTACGCACACAGTTGAGTCCCTAATTGTAAACAAGATTTTAGAGATAAATATGAACAACATGATTTCCACATGGACTTTTAAGCTGTACATAATGTAACAACGTAAACAATAAGGGTTAAATCAACAGGAAAAGATAAATACATTACCCTTCTATTCTTCGGAGTGATCTGCGATCCAGAAATAACACAGCTTTAAGATTAATGATGGACACAAAACCTTTTACTATTTGAAAATTAAATGCCATAAACTACAACACAACTGACACTCATTGGATTTGAACGATTCAAATACTGCAAGTTGTCTATTTCTAAACATAGCATTAGAGATTATTGAAATGCCTTTGTTTACTTGAATAAAAGCCATCACCTTAGGGCAAACATACAAACAACCACACAAACACATACACACACACACACACACACACACACACACAAAACAAATAATGTAAGATAATAACCAAGATTTGCATTTTGTAACAGAGAAAGTAGGTCATAGAAAGTCGTACTAAAGTGCAATACTGCTATACAGTTTGCAACCCACTTGTGGGGTCAACTATTTTGATAATAATTATTATTTTTTAAGGAATTCTAACCATTTGCCATTAAACCATTAAATTAAACTAAAGGTGATTTTTGAGGGGTCAAGATGTGCCTTGTCCAGTGTAAATTGTAATTAGGTGTTATTAACAAAAAAAGTTATTTTAACATATTAACATATATTATAACAAAGTGGTATGTGATATCATCTGAAATAAACTGGTCCTAAGGTGTTTTTTAGACATTTATTAAGTATATACAGCTTTCCTAGTAGAGTAACTAAAAGTGTTCTTTATTACATTAACTATGAACTATGAAATTGTACAAATAGGCTACTTTTGATAAAATTTACAGGCCTATTTTTATTAGGCCTATAGGCTATGTATTAGAGAGAGGGGATAGTTTTATTAATTCACCACCTTTTTATGCAATGTTTTGTTTTAAAAGTATGTGCTAATCTTTTTCTTAAAAGTATAACGTCAACGGATGTTGCTATCACGCGCATATCTAAATACTTCAGTGTCATAATCTGAGCAGAAAGCAAGACGGCTGGCAGCTTTGCTAATCTCTGACATATTGTTGTGAGTATTCCAGTCTCCGTTTAGACAATTTGGGGTTAGAAGACGGGACAGAAGGATTAGAAGGAGAGCTGGCAATGTGATGAAGGCACAAACGGACCGAAGGAGACGGGACGTTTAATCTGTTTAATGACCCTCACAAGAGTACACGAAGAACCGCCTCAGGAGAACAACATCAAAGATCCTTCATCTTATTATTATTATTTTTACCTCCTTTAAACATTGTTCAAGTGTTTTCCAATTTATTCCACCTATCCTTATTAATTCGCTGTTAAAGCTGTTCTTTTTTCTACCGCTGAGTTCCTATCTTTTTATTGAGAAGGATGTTCTGGACATGTTTTAGGCAGAAACAGCGCCCTCTACGGAGCAGAGAGGAACTGCAACCACACTATCCAAGCCGCTTCTACAGGTACAAATTATACCTTTACATATGAAAGGCAGATATATGATGTGGTAATCCATAACCTTGAAAATAAAACTAACTAAAACAGTTTTAAAATATTTGCTTATAGCGTACCTAAAGAGAAAGATGGAGAAAGTGTGACCTACCATACAGATGTCAAGTTGAGTTCTGCAGTTTTTTTGCAACGTCCCTCAGGTGACAATACAAATATTTTTTTCCCACCTTTTACACGCAAACACTCACACACTGTTAAGCATACACAACTAATGTAAAGCATCAATATCATTTGCTGAGGATCCATTACATCCAGTTTTTCTTGCCCATCTGAAGGTTCTTGCCAAATATTGTCTCAAACATCAAAGAGAGGCTGACTTTGTTCATTTTACAGCTAGATGTAATATATGCTACAACCCTGTTTTAAATCCACAAAGCCAAACACATATAAGGTCCCGCAAACATTCACATTCGGTGGCTCTGAAAGACATACAATTATACTTACAGTTTGGAGAATGGCAAGTCTTTCCAATCTGTCTGGGCTAGTAGGTTAATCCGCAATTTCCAATGAACTGAAAGTCAGGACGGAAACAGAGGGATTGGGTGAAGGTATCTCAACTAGGCGAAACAGATTTTAAAGGAGGGAAATAAGAAGCTTAGATTGTGTCTGACAAATGCACTCCCCTTTAACTTTCTTGCAAACCAGTGGCAGATCAGGATGTGAAAGAATTAAGGGCACAAACATTCAGTCAAGAGTCCCATTTCAGCAGTCAACTAAAGAGTTCTTGGAATCACACTCTGTTGGGATGAGGACTTGAAGGCATAATTGTTTCATGGAATGGCCAACAAAAAGGTACCGTTCCTATGAGGTCTTTAAAAGCAGTCTTTGCAAAGTTCAGAAAGGTACTGTCTGTACATTTTAGTGGAAAGATTGTGTTAAATCCATGCAAAATAGTCTGATAATATCATTTTATGTTGTTGGAAGGTGCTCGGTTTAAGTCTTTAGGGGTAGTTTGCCATATGGAAGCATTTACTGAAAAATCTCAAGGACTGAAACTGATTTGGCAGAACAAAAATAATACATTTAAGAAGTAAATTAATTCAGATTTCATTGAATCAGATTTCCAATTCAGTGAGTCATCCGCTGTGTGAACAGCCAAATCTGGTAAGCAGCCAAAAAATGTGCATGTCTTTAGTTTCCTCAACTGACCTTTTCAGTCTTTTGTAGTAACTAAGAATTTAGTTTTTACAATTTTTGAAATGTCTATATTAAGGGGCTTCTAAGAAAAAAAAAGTCTTGCTCTGAAAAACTAAAACAAACACTAAATGAAACATTGGAAAACTATTGGGAACATTTTCATGACCAAAACAAGACTATTATAAATATGACCATGAATAATAATAATAATTATTATTTTTGTATTTTATATATTACAACATTTTTAACCTCAGTTATTACCATTAAAAATCAAAATGCCACTAGACCGTGATAACACTGTCCAGCCATGAGAAAACGGATCCTGTAAAACTTATTGAAATGATCAGTTAATGTGTTAACTTAAGAAGCCCTAAATAATATTAAATAATAATTTAATAAATAAATAATATTTTGCTTATAGAATTTTTAATTGATTTTAAATTGATCAAAAACTAAAATAAAATGAAAAGGACATTAGAAAATATCAAACTAATTTAAACAAAATTCTCAATGAATAACCACATTATGTGTTCCTTAATCTTATCTTAACTATTAGTTTGCACTGAGCACAGGGTATAGGTGTATGATTACAAAATGATTACAAATTAACTAGTTTATATCCCTTTTCCTTCATACACACACCTATGTGGGTGTAATTAAGGAGAATTAACTCCTCTTAATTAGATTTAACACAGATCAAGCGGACTCGATTCAATTTGTTCGAGTTTAATTACATATCGATCTTTTATGTCCCTTAGAACTGGCTGATCTTAGACTCAGACTTGAATAAAGATCAGCAGAGATGAGATGGCCTGAAAACAAAGTACTATAGGAGTGCATATGTAGCATTTTCTGAAGGCTCGTTCTGAGATGAACTCCAACAGATAACGTCATAGATCTCAAGCCATGATTTAACATATGCTGCGCTGACAGTCATCCAGTGGGATCTGAAATAATCCTGTCTGTTGGTGGTGACCGTTGCACCTAGAATGCTGTTGTAACGAAATTCTACTATATAACCCATTAATTGTTGGGTTATGTACTTGAACCTCCCCAAAAAATCTCATATGCTCACCAAGGCTGCAATTATTTGATCAAAAGTACAGTACAAAAAAACAACAAAAATATTATAAAATATTACTATAATGTAAAATCCCTACTTTTCTATTTTTAAATATTTTTTTAAATATTATTTATTCCTGTGATGGCCAAACTAAATTTTCAGCATCATTATACCAGTCTTAAGTGTCAGAAGATCATTAAGAAATCATTCTAACATGCTGATTAAGAAACAATTTTTATTGTTATCAGTGTTAAAAACAGTTGTGCAGTTTAATATTTCAGTAGAAACATGATACATTTCTTTCTTTCTTCTTTGCATCCTTGCTGAATAAAAACTCGAATGGCAGTGTATATATCTCAAAAGATGCCAGAATTCAAGTCTCGTAATGGTAATTAAATCAGGAATTATACTAAGCAAATGATGCACTGAAATGATTCCACACTCAGACTCCAGTGATAATAAAAAAAGAGGCAAAAAACTTTATTTTTTGTATATCTAGAGTAGGCTTTTTGTGAGAGATGGTTGGAGGGTAAAAACCAGTTGGAGGCGGAGTCAAGGAGACCAGGCTGAGACCAGTGCCTGCGGCTCCCGTGGTTATGCCAGGGCTCCCATGGGGTCCCAGGCCGGGAGGACGATGGGGTCCTGCTGCATGACGTCCAGCACCTCAGGAGGGAGGAAGTTCTTATCCACCACCACCTCGTACACATACTCAGAGAACCACTCGTCTGTCATGATCAGATATCCTGCAGGATGAGGCAGAGATGAGGCACGGACAACAGACAGAGATAAACGGGTAAAATAAGAGATGAGCAAAAGAAAGATAGCGAGATGGAGGAGTGGAACACCATTTAATTTGCTGCAGCAGAAGCTCTTATGAGAAACTTCAGCTTAGCTCACTAGGTTTGAACAGAGCTCAATCTGCTAATTAAAAGTGTAATTAAGCAATATATTCCTTATATAAAGTCCAAGTCTGAGAGATGTCCGATTTAGCGCCCTCCTCGTGAGATGGGATTTATCGTCACACACTGAAATCCGATTATCCTTGCGAGTAAAACTTTAACAGCAAATGGTGTTTAACGCTGCCAAATCTGATGTCAAATGAAATCCTGATCCCATTAGCTCCGCACATTCTCCATTGTTCACATGGAGGGAACGAGCCACACCTTGTCTAGATTGCCCGTCTCGCCTCTCAAAACCGAAAAGGTTTGATTTTAAAATAAGCAAACACACATTTGAACAATATTTTTCATTCAGGATGTGTCAGGATCCAACTGTGTGCCGATAAAGCCAGTTCCTCTCTTAATCGCTTAAAGAAAGTACAAAAATTTGACATCCGGAATGTTTTGCCATGTTAAAAGCAGGAAGTAGATGATGATAAGCTTTATTTCACTCAGCATTCACTCCTGGGTCATGACTGGTTGACTTAGGCCAATCAAACCAGGCCATCGATCGCTCAGAGAAACAGACCAGAACATACTGTGCACAAATGAAGCAGTAGAGCTTGGATTTCTGTGCATCGCTACCTCAGCTTAATGCTTTGGTTTTCAGAGTGGGATTTTTTACAAAGTAGTCTGAGAGTGTGCAAATGGGGCATCGTTTTTGGATGAGAACAGACTTTTAATGAGGCTGAGAGAAGCCTCAGAGACAAATGGTTCTGAATCTGAAAAAACAAACAGATTTTTGCTACAAAACATCATGTTTATTTGAGTAGCTAGCAGTCTTTGTGTTTGTAATAAAAATCATGCATTCCTGGGGGGCACAAAGCATCTGAGAGAATATTTCTTTCTCTTTTCATCAATCCACTTCTAAAGCCATAAAATCTACCAGCTTCAGAGCCTCCAGTGAGCCACTGACCGCATTATAAATATTCAGTCAAAATCAGTTACACAATTATCCCTCTTTAACCTCTTGTTCATGCCACAATATGCAAAAATAGGCCAGAATGAGGCAGAATTAATCAATCTTACAAGCCTGAAGCCTGTATTCCTCTAGAACGTTTACTCTGCCCCCCTGAATATATCACATTACTGTCTAATCTTCAGAAGAAACAACTGTTATGACCAATTTGAGAGCCCTTAGCCCCTTCGACCTCCACAACACATTTTTCTAATTCCCCTTCTCGTCTAGCTGTCAAACACTGTTGCTGGAAATCCACAAAAAGTTCAGATTTATGTACAGCTGTGATGTTCTGAATTCATAAACAGCTGTGATTAGATGTGATTTGTCATTTATTAATACGATGTGCGCTGTAAGGCTGATATTTTTACAACATTGGCAGATGTTACTACTAAAATTAGTGTGTTAAAGGTGAAGCGTCCAAATAATGCTCTACTAGTGTAATGATGAAGTTGCTTACTGTGTTGAATATTAAAATTATATACTTTTAAGCTATATAAATTAATAACTTTAAATGCTACAAGTGGATTATTATAATTATTATTTTTTTTTTTTTTTTTTTTAGATTTGCTGTTAATTATGCATAACATACTAACACCAAACCTTTTGAATGTTAGTATATATGTGCAACAGAAATAGCAATGCTTGCCTCAGAAACACAACAGAACCACAGCATTTTGAGGAAGTCAATCTATGAATGCCTTTGTATCTCATTAAACCAAAAAAAGAAAAAGTATTTTAACAGGGAAAAAAATGACACACTTCACCTTTAAGGCAAACTTTGAACTTTTTAAATGCGCAGATGAAGCAATCTGCAAGGAATCATTTTCCACGAAAAATGAGCAGGCCAAAATACCTTTATAATCTTCTGAGGAATTCAGGTCTATGGAAGCAGAAAGAAAACGGCAATGTATGCGTGTGCACACACTCTTTCTTTCTCCAGGCAGCCAAAGCTAATTAAACAGCACCTCGATGTAGCGTCTGTTTTAAATAAGACGGTGGGCATGGACATGAGGTCCAGCTGTGAGTGGGTCTACAGATGTGCCCGGCCCAAATAACACACACAGCATGCTCTAAACCTCTGAATCCAGAGAGGCCCAGCAAAGACCCCATGCTAATTCAAATATCCGACTCCTGGTGTTCTCAGACAAGAGTTAAATTAAGTTATTGAAGAGCGGACTAAGGAGCCCCAAGAGCTAATCCTGCTGCAAATTGAATTATTTAATGTCAAAAACTAAAATATCTGTAAATTAGGAAGCATATATAAGTGGCAGACAGAGTGGGAAACCCCCTCACCTTTATTCCCACGGTCGTCTCCCCACGAGTTCTCCACACGCCACTTCTCGTAGCATCCCTCCTTTCCATTCTGTGGACGAAAGACATGATGAAACGGAGAATGAAAGTCCATCCCATACACGACAATCATAGTGTAGTGGATAGAGATGTGGAATCATAACTGAAACACGACAATCATAGTGTAGTGGATAGAGATGTGGACTCAGAATTCGTGCTCTGCATTTTACCGAAAGTGCACACACACAGAGAGTGAACACACCCCAGAGCAGTGGGCAGCCATTTATGCTGCGGCGCCCGGGGAGCAGTTGGGGGTTCGATGCCTTGCTCAAGGGCACCTAAGTCATGGTATTGAAGGTGGAGAGAGAACTGTACATGCACTCCCCCCACCCACAATTCCTGAGACTCGAACTCACAACCCTTGGATTGGGAGTCTGACCTCTCTAACATTAGGCCAACTTCCCACCATACACGACAATCATAGTGTAGTGGATAGAGATGTGGAATCATAACTGCTCTGGGCAGAGCACTTAATCCCAGGTGTTACGTGTTATTTATGGAACAAAATTAGACTTTAATAGCACACACCACTGTTCAAATGTTTGGAGTTGGTAAGATTTTATGTTTTTGAAAGGAGCCTCTTTTGCTTGCTAAGCCGCATTTATTTGATTAAAAATTCAGTGTTGGGGGTAATGCATTACAAGTAATGCAAGTTATGTAATCAAATTACTTTTTAAATATAAAAGTAACATTAGTTTTTCATTTACAAGAAAATATTTGAGATACTTTTCCAAATAAGTAACGCCAGTCTCTCTCTACTCTTTTGAATGGTGGCGGAGACTTACATGGACGAGAAGAAACTGTTGAATAAAATCATTATTTTTGTTTTCTCTGCAAACAAAAAGTTTTTTCGTAGCTTCGTTAAATTAAGGTTGAACCACTGGTCACATGGACTATTTTAACAATGTCCTTACTACCTTTCTAGGCTTTGAACGTGGTAGTTCCGTTGCTGTCTATGCAGGGTCAGAAAGTTATCGGATTTCATCACAAATATCTTATTTTGTTCCAAAGATGAAAGAGGTTCTTACGAGTTTGAAACGACAAGATGGTGAGTAATAAATGACAGAATTTTACTTTTATTGGTGAACTAACCCTTTAATGCATCCTTGCTGAACAGAAGTATTAATTTGGTAAATTAAGTATTATTTTTTCTGTATTTCACATTGTGTAATGTCTAGCTTCTCTTTAAAACTAAGCTATCTTTTACTTATTAATAAAAGAAGCCCTTTGCTTTACAGCACATGTACACGGGTGCTGCCCACCGGGTGCCAGAGAAGGGAATAATGAACTCTGGATGTGCATATGGTGACTTATGAGGGCAAAATAGTCAGTAATCTCAAAAACTGCTTGTAATTAAACAGGCCGGATGTCTGCAGAAGGAGTAAGAATCTTGAGGTCACAAGTGCTGTTAATGAGCATTCAGGGTCATGACCTGTGTGATATAGTGGTCTTTAAATAACTAGCTCAAACTATTCAATCCAAGCATGTTTGACAGTGTTTTTGAGTGTGCTGTTCTGTCGATACCTTGTCAGTAACAGCAGTCAGGATCATGGCATGGGTCATCATAGAATCTCCAAAGATCAGCCTTTCTGCCTTAGACAAGTTTTTCACTGAGATGCCGAATACCAGGTCATGGTTAAACCTACAAAAAGAGAATTTTTAGTGTCAAAAACACACTCAGAAAAGTCTTACCTTTTAACTTGCAGAAGAGACAATACTTACACATTCATGTCATTGATGCCCAGTTTGCTGTGGAAATGTTTGCCTACGTCACAGCCGAACCACACCGCCTGATGCCAGAAAGACACCAATTCATACGGACATACATTATCACAAGCACTATTTTTGTCTATCAACTTAAGTGTCCTATGTTTTTCTCTCTTTTTGTACTGGTTAAATTGTCAGGACAAAACATGTACAACAAGAGTTTAAAATTCCAGACAGAATACAATACACTGAAATTGCAAAAAACTATTTACACACAGGCATGTAAACCTCAGAGAGTGACACAAATATGTGAATAGTTTATAACTGTATCATTTAGTGCTGCAAATTTGTTGCAAACATGGTCATTAAGTTTCATCCTGATAAAATATGTATCTGGGAATAGGGATAGTGGATTCAACCGTAGTGCTTTTTTACCTTCAACAATTACTATCAAAGCTCATAGGTCTCTTTTGTCATATGGGAATAATTGTGCAAAAAACGATTCTAGTTATTTAATCTGTTTATTCCTGGGCTGTGATACACATACACTACTGTTTTAAGGTTGGTAAAATTTTTCAATGTTTTTGAAAGAAGTCTCTTGTACTTAAAGTTGCATTTATTTGATACAGTAAAAAAGTAATATTGTGAAATATTATTACTAGTTTAAAATAACCCTTTTCTATTTTAATATATTGTAATTTATTCCTGTGATGGCAGACTGAATTTTCAACAGCACGTATTTGAAACAGAAATATTTTGTAATATTATAAATGTATTTACTGGCACTTTCGATCAATTTAAAGCATCCTTGCTAAATCAAAGTATTTCCAAAAAAAAATAAACTCTATCCTTTAACTTTCATCACATGACCCTAACCAGCCTAATTGACCATTCGCAAAGAACCGCTCTCCTTAGTTACTGTTGCCATCCCCGACAAACAATAGCACTCTCTTGTTCTCACCCAGTGAAAAATACATCGCATAGCAAAGAGGAAACTGACAACGTGCTGACAGACAAGAGAGAGAAGGTAACTTCTGGTATGAAACAAGGTATCAATTTAGTCATTTTAAAGAAATTCAAACAATAAATGCTGTTTTGTGGCTCTTTGAAGTGTCATGACAGATCACTGTATTGCCTCAGTTCAGTGAACCGATGTCTTTTCATATTTACGTAAAGCACGAAATGAACATCAATATAACGTGAAACCTATGAAAATGGTTTAAAAAAAGCACATGACGCCATAGTGTTATCACTTTAGAATGTCGCAGTGACCATCAATTGCAGTAAAGGACCTGTCATAGTTTGATGAGTGGGAAGATGACATGAAGCAATGCGAGTCACAAGGTTAGCTGCATTAAGAACAGATGAGCGCACATGTGTATATACAGCTCCCATTTGGGGCGAAGTTCACGGGATTTTGTCCACAGAATGATAAGACCACACGTTTTAACATATCATTTTATTATTTCACACTCAGTATTTTAACTTTAGCACCAGACATGACAGGTTTTCTGGTATGCAAAACAACTACTTTAAAGGAATTCCTTAGCTTACTGCCGTTACTGTGGCAGCCAAATAACAGCACAGCTTAACCCTCTGCACATGTTTATATTTAGCTATAATGAAAAAGTTTCAATTCAGTCAATCTTTTTTTACCTCGTTTTAATATGGATTTCTATGGAGACCGGCTGTAGCTGTAGCTGTCGGGCAAGATGGCGAATAGCAGCGGCGGCACATAATATCCGCGTTCTGATTGGTCAGATCGCCTGTCAATCAAGGTCTTTGCAAACGGTCAATTATAATGGCAACCCTTTGAACCCCATTGATTTTACCTCTCCACCCTTGATGGAATCTGCAGCAGCTTTCTTTAGCAGCTCGATGGGCTGGTTGTTGTAAAGTGTTCTACGGCCGCCCACCATGTTTCCCAGAAACTCCACACTGAACAGCTTTCCATAGGGGTTTTGGGGCCGAGGGTCGTTAACGAGGCAGATCTGCATAGAGATTACGCAACTTGTGAGTAAGGACTACAACAGACTGAAGCTGATGTGGCCTGTGCTGCTCTTACCTTGTCCTGAAGATTATAGAGGGGCTTGATGTGCTTTGTGTAAAACTCCAGAGGAGTTAAAGGGCCCATGCGGTGGAAGGTCTTGTCCTTGTCCCGGTATTCCCAACAGATGGTGTCTGGAGGACTGCCCAGACAAACACTGGCCACTCGAAACACCTGAAGACATCAAATAAAAGAGAAAAGATGCATGAAATCATATTGCCCCCAAACTTCTGAACAGTAGTGCGCATAGCGGAAATTCTCAAGTTTTATGGCTCCTAATAAGCATTCAGAATTCAAAAATGGTTGATTGAAGTTTGAACTCTGAAGATGGATGACATATGGATGTGATATCTTAAATCAGACCTGGGAAAACAAAACAAACCACATTAGAGAAAGCTCTGGCTTTGACGGGATGTAGCCGAGATGAGCACTAAGAACACAAACACTGTCTGTGAGGCGCCAGTGTTTGACTCTGTTACTCTTTTTTTCTGAACTCAAACTGTTTTTAGTTCTCAGAACTTAGCCTTTGTTACTCCAATCCCAGGCATTTCCTGCCCTCTCCTGACCGCGGCCTGAGCTTTACATATTGGATTGTGGATTTCTCGTAGCCAAGATTAACTTGACCTTGATAATATGCACTTCTTGGTCAATCGCAAATGCAGGAAGGCAAGAAACTGGACAGATAAGATGCACCTATCTTTTTTCTTTTGGCATATTCAAGTAGACAAATCAACAAAGACAGGCGCTACACAAACTGAACTTTACAGAGAATTCTGGTTGACTTTATTCACACTATGTAACATTTCATTGGTCAGGACTTCACTGAAAAGTCAATAGAAAAAACACATGAATTATTTATGGCTCCTTAAGGTTTTTTTTTTTTTTTTTTTTTTAAGGAATAGTTCACTGACTAATGAAAACTTATTTACTCACCCTCATGTTGTTTCAAAAAAAGGATATTTTGCAGAATGTCAAAGCTGCTTTATTCCAACAAAAGGGGATAGTGTTTTAAACTGTCAAGCTCCAAAAATGCAAGACATTTGCTAATAAGATGTGAAAAAAAACAATGACTCTTGTGCAATGCCATGCAAGCTTGTAGGAGATTTTAATAGGAAAAATTAGGAGAATGATGACTTAAATTTTTGAGATGGTATAAGGAAATGTTTTAATTTATTTTGGACATTTCTCTCTAATGTTCCCTATAAACAGAAGCAAAGGACAAAAAACCTCTACATACAAAAGCATACAAAAACCTGCAAAAATTTAATTTATATATATATATATATATATATATATATATACACAAATTATATATCATCATCACAAAAAACACTAAAACTAAAAAAAAAAAAAAAATATTATATTTAAATTTAAATAAAAATGGACATCACCCTCACAGAACTTTAAAAAATTAAGAAAGAAAGAAATTTTGGTCTTTTAACCACACAAAGCTCACTCATATGTCTTCGGAAGACTCATAACGACTACTTTTAATGGTGCTTTTTCATCCTGTTGGGAGTATGTCAATATAAATCATCTACTTTTATTTGCTAAATATCATTTGTGTTCCACAGAAGGCTTTGGAAGAACATGAGTCAACATTTGTCAATTTATTGTACTCTTTAGATGAGAGGTTACAGAAGAGAGCTAGGTTTTTCAAAGTATCCAACCTTCTCTCTCACCCTATTTCAGCCCAATCCCAGAAAAAAACCATTTAGCATTAAAGTTTGTTTTCTCTATCCAGTCTTCCAAGAGGGGGAGTAAATACCGGTGGTGCCCGGCCCTCTTTCCTCCCTGTTGACCCGGCGTTGGACCCAGATGCTCCAACCGCACAAACAGCCTCTGTGTCGCACGCTCTCACATCCTCTCTCCTCCTTGGCAGGTTAGATAAACTCACAGGACTGTCCAAACAACATTGGCGCCCGTTTTCCCTTTTTTTTGGCCTGTTGAAAAGTGCTGGTCGCGCAAAACAATGGCTGAGGCTCACTGACGTCAGTACGGAGTCAATATTGAAACACCTGTCTGAGGCTGGGTGGCCACAGGGCAGCAGGAAGAGCCGAGAGGCACATCTAGGGATGAGCGACTGGCTCACAGGTCAGGAAGATAAGCATGCCATAGCACAATGTAAATCTTTTGCTTAAGAAAAACACAATGTCTCGTCCAAAAGCACTAAATCTCATCTCCTCAGGCTGTTCCGTTATGCCTTGACTTTGGATAATGCAGGATCTGTGAGTCGGAGCAACTTAACGAGAGCAAGGTGCATGGATGCAATGTTTAAATTACTCTAAAATCAAACTTGTATTTATGGAATAAGCAACAGGCATTTGATGTGAAAGGTGCAGGAAACCCACATATGTCCTAAGTATATTGTCAAAAGCATTTGTGACATGTTACAGGAAAACGGTTTAGTTTATTCCAAAGTATCAGAGCTGTGGCCTTGTGGTATTCTTGAGCCATGGTGCTCACACAGGCATTATGAGATTAAACATGGTTTATGACAATTCTGTGTCACTGTCCCTATAAATAGAGCATTAAAAAAATAAATAAAATAAAATAGAAACCTTGAAAAACTAAAATCAAATTTTTTTTATATAAAACTAAAAACAATAAATGAATGCCCTACAGAACTAAATAAAATTACAAAGAATAAAAAAGACAAATAAACTAACTAAATAAACAGCAATAAAAAGCCAGACAAAATAAAAAACAAACAAAGCAGATCAACTAAAAACTAAATAAAGCAAAATAAGCAAAATTAAATACAATAAAACCTCACAAAATTAAACATAAGAAAAAAAAATAAACTAAATAAAAGCAAATGAAAACCCTAACAGAACTAAATAAAAACAAATGACAAAGAAATACACAAAGTATAATTAAATTAAAAATAAAATAAAAATATATAAAAAGAACTATATAAAATCACCCCCAAACAAAAATAATAATAATAAAAAAAAAAACTAAATCCAATTAAAAAAAAAAAATATATATATATATATATATATATATAGATATATATATATATATATATATATATATATATATATTAAGATTAAAACTAATGAAGAAACAAAAACATTTTTAAAGTGGAACTGGCATGAAGAAAGTTCAGGTCACTCATGGTCAGACCTATCCAGTGCCACATGCATCACCTCTCGTTCTGGTGGGTGAACTTGAGATACTGGCTAATCTGGGATCACAAGCACCTGCTTCTGGGTGTGGGCACAAGGTGCTCCAGGTATGAATATGGCAAATAGGCCTAGATGTTTGTTGACAAGGAAAGCAACAGTATGACTGGCTGTCTCACGTCAAAGTAATCCATGTGCAAGCAATCAGCCATGCAAATGGCTGGATGTATGAAGATGCAACATGGCACATTTCCAGTTGCCTGTGGGTAGGTACGTGTAACTGTTTACAAGAACTTCATCGTAAACATTGCTTTCCTATATGGCTGCCAGACTCCGGTACCGAGACCACAGTGCTGATCCTATCAATTTTGTTTGTTTGTTTGCATCTGCTTCTCAAGCACAACTTTGCAAGGAAGTAAACAGAATGAAGTTCAACAAAGGATGGCGTGTCAATAATTGGCCTTTTTGCTTTTGTTACATGGCAGAAATGACACAACGCAAGCCAAAATATAATTTAGAGCACGATCGGATGACCCATTAGAGGCTGTGAACAGCTGACAAATACATTTGATTGATTAACTTTAACTTTCGTGTAAACATGAAACACATTTGGAACTTTCAGACAAACAAAGTTGAACAAGGGAATTTCAGTATGTCTTTGCGGAGAATTATCCACAACCACAACACAGTGACGGAACAGACCTCAACCAAAAAAATAACAAAACTGCACATTCCTTTATCACACGTACACACCGTCTTCTAGCATGTGCAAACAAACACTAAGATATGACAGATGAATAGAATGTTTAGTATAAAACACAATCATGATGAATTGATTCTGTGATTGAAGCAGTTGTACCAGCAAATTTCCTTTGATCTTTTGAAACAATTTTGATGTACTATAATAACTGATTGTTTGATCTCTGAAGAGTACTATATTCACCAAGGAGGAAATTTAATTAATCTAATGTGACGTTAAAGACATTAATAATCTTGCAAAAAATGAATTTAAAAAAACAGAACTAACGTTCATAAAAATAAAAACCGAAAAGAAAAAAAATGTATCTTGGTTTTCACAAAAATATTAAGCAGCAAAACTGTTTTCAACATTGACAAAAATAAAAAATGTTTGTCAAGCACCAAATCAGCATATTAGATTTATTTCTGCAGTATCATGAGTAATAACTGCTAAAAATTCAGCTTTGCAATCACAGGAATAATATTTCATAATATTACTGTTTTATTGAATTTCTGATCAAATAAATCATACAGTCACTGCTGGAAAGGGTTCAAATATGCAAAAGATGCTGTAAACCTGAATAATCTGCAGGACGTGGTGGATTTTTCTGAAGAACAGCAGGCAGTTTAACTGTTCAGAACGGTCGTAGATCATCCAGGTAACCACATACAGTATTAAGAAGCAAGGGTTCCCAAACTTTTGAAGGGGGTTATTTTTAATATTTTCAGCTATTTTTTTGTCTTGTGGACTATATGTAAACATCTTTTATGTCAAATATCTTACTCAGGACAGTACTAAATAAAAAATAACATGCATTTTGTATGATCTCTCTTATTTTGTTAAAATTATTCACATTTTCACAGATTCTGCAAGGGGTTCCCAAACTTTCGCATGCAACTGTATATAAATAAATAAATACACACACACACATACATATACATATACATATATCACACACTATATATATATATATATATATATATATATAAATATAAATACACACACACACATATATGAATGTTGTTATTGTGAAAAAACACACACACCACACACACACACACATCATGCTTAAACACATCATGCTTCCATGTTCTGCAGCACACTGGTCTGTCAGATAGTCGAGATTGTAAAGAGTGACACTATCCAGTCCAGCAATGGCAACACATAAGTAACTTAAACAAGGCCAACACCTTACTTGTGTGATTATGAATGGAAACCACAGATTTAAAAAAAAAAAGGAAACAATACATGAACTGATTTTGAACCTCAAACAAGTTCTGACTTGACTTATTTTGTCTGCACTGGATTAGATTTCAGTCTCAATTACGTTAATTATAGGACTTTCCTGCATTTGATCTCATCCACCGTAACTCACCATTTTGATACAAATAAAAACAACGTTTCACCGCATCCCTATTAAATAAACAAACCCCTGTCCCAACAACTCATCTGCCAGTGAAGTGCTACAGAGAACAAACCTCCACCAGGTGGACAAACAAACATCCCGTCAAAAACAGGAAAGAGAACAGAGGAGAATATGCATCAGAACCAGATAAACAGGGAAGCAAATCATACTCAGGCATATGCTTATCCCGGGAGAGAAACGCAGAGAATGAGCTTAGAGATATTAACTTAGACATGTGCGCTGTGCGTCGTCCCTCCGCAGATGTGGAGGTATAGTAATAATGCCAGAGAGATTGCCTTTGCCACTCAGCGACAGGCACCGGGTGATAACAATCATGTTTGTGGAACATTCTGTCATCAAGTCCTGCAGGCGCTTGCTCTTTCTCTATGTCTACCTCACTCTTTCTCTTTCCTCTGCTCACACGCATAAAAATGCATGCAAACATATAAAAGATACGTTAAGAATACAGATACGCAGGTATTCACAAAACCAGGGCACGCTTTGTATGTGCTCATTTTGGTTCACAGGTGGGTGACAATGTTATTGCACAGCTCAAATGGGGTTTAATTATTGATGTCTATGTTTTGTCAGATCGAGCACTTATGATATTTACAATATGTCAGTACTTACGTCATTGCATCACTTACAGTCTGACATACAGACGGGTCCAGAGACTATTTAAAATTTAATAAGGGATTGTTATAAATTTGCATTTACCTACATTCAAATTGTAATTTTTATTTTTTTTTTAAATGTGAATGAATGTGTATTTTAAGAAGCAAGTTTCTATTTTTTACTTTTATATTGTATATTTCACTATATACACATTACAGGCGAATCTATTATATGCTGATCTTTGTGAAAAATGACCTTTATGTATCTTTTTATGGTCTGAATTATGAAACTGATCATGCTGCCCTTCTGTTTGTTGATTCTGGACATGTGTCTAAAAAAGCTTTTAAGTATCCTAAATCTGAAATGCTAGGGGTGTTTTCAGAGCTGGCAACTGCCGATAAGGAACAAACAGTTGCAAATCCCATAATTATAAAAGTAAGCTTGACAGTCCCTTATCCACAATTTTACAGTTCTCTCTGCTTATGTGAAATCTGCAAGAGTTTGCGCCCAAAGCCTGTGAAAGATAATTTTGCAATGTTGTCTGGCAACCTCTAGTGGTGGTTTCATAATCAGTCAAAGAGCGCCCTCAACAGGGCTATAAGAACAGCACTATTCTGTTGCCATTCTAAATAGTTTGTTCCATTGTTTACTCATCATGTCATTCCAAACTGTAATCTTTTTCATGTAGACAAAAAGACAAGAATCGATTTTCTAATACAAAATAATTATTATTTAAAAATCAAATCAGTATGTCGCCAAGATCTTTAATTATGTAACTGATGTGCATATGCAAATACAGGGATGAGGGTGAGTAAATTATTTCATTTATTTATTTTTTTCAGGCTGAGCTATACCATTACCATAAAACAGAGAGCAAGTTTGCTCCACAAAACAACTCACCTCCTCAATCATGGTGTCTATAGTGTCAGACAGCTTGGTTTTAGTAGCCTCATTGGCCACCATGTTCCTCAGCGTTAGACAATACTCCCTCAGCTGCAACACAAAAAAACAAGTGACAAAAATTATTTAATTAAAAAAATGGATAATGCTAAATAATTGTGTGCCTAATTATATAATATCTCCGATATCTTATAAACCACTTCATCTAGCTTTCTCATAATATTTTAGTAATATAACCACAGAGTAAACAGTGCTTTAGAAGGCAATGTAAGCATCATATTATGAATATGCAAATTTTATAAGCTTTTTCCATGACTCTGACCTTAGCCATGTAAAAATGTAACCTTTTAATCTTTTCAGATTAATTTAAACTAAAAACAAACTATGATGAAAAATTGTTTGGGATAATTGAAATGAAGTAGAAATAAACTGAAACATAAATATTAGATGAAAAATTAGAAATGTTGCCAGAAACAAGTTTAAGTACCAAAATGACTAAAACTTAAAAACTATAAAAATGAGTAAAAGCTAAACAGACATTAAAAAAATACAATTAAACCATTAAAATGACAAAAGCACATAACAAAATAACTAAAACTTCAATTAAAATGAAACAGAGTATAAAAATAAAAGTGAATTCAAAATATTAGTAAATAATATGAAACTAAAAAAAAAAAAAATTCTAAAATAACACTGGATACTTTGATGAATATTTTCTGGTACATTATCTCATACTTGCTTTAGCTCTTCATTAAATGTCATGCGGGCCTTAACGGCCATCTTTCTCATTTATCTAAAAGACAAGGGAAGTGACCTTAGTGACTTTATTCTCTGCTCATCCGATGACTCAAAGAGCGTTTCTGTGATGGAGCCACCAGCTCATGAGCAGCCACTAAATCCTCGTTCGGTAAATGTCAACATAAAAGCTTGAGGGGATACATGGCGCTGCAGACTGAGAGGTGCTTTCAAGGGCTGAGCGTAACTCACCTTGTGATTGAGGATATCGTTCATTCTACGGGAGGCCTCAGAACTGTGAGACTCGGGGAAGCACTTCTTAGGGACGACGCCGTATTTTTCTGAAAAGCACATTGGGCTTTAAATGCAACTTGAACGTGAAGAAGTACAAAGGGTTTCATTTCAATTCATACATTTAAACCATTTTTGTTCTGAAGCGAACAGATTAAAAAGCCAATTGACTTTTTAATCGACAAATAAATGCTTCCCCTGAACAAATGTGAGTTTAGGTTAATGCATCAGAGCTAAACTGACCAATGAGGTTAACCAGCATATCCCACTGCCCGCCATCATTGGTAGGATTCGACAGCAGGAACTGAACCAATCTGCCATCTACTGACTCATTCCTCTGGGCCGTCTCCACACAGGCATGCAGAAAGTAATAGCATCTCTCCACCTGAGACAAAAACAGAAATACAGATGATCAGGGGGTGCGTACCATCAAGGTGAAGGGGCAGAGAGTGGACACAGTGGTCCACAAACATCCAGGGAACACAATACATCTCACACAAAAAGAGGATTTACTGCACTTTTACCATTAACACAATGACAGCAAACGACAGACGGCAAAAACAACACAGCAGAATTACAACCTGAGAGACCCGTGCAAAGAAATACAGCTGAATCTTAGATTAAACAGTAAAGAGTATGTCATTTTTGAAAACACAGACCAGGAATAGAGGTAACTTACTTTATCCCAGAAAAAAAGATATGACTGACTGAATTCAAATTCTTCAATGTTAAACTTCTTCATAAATGGAAGACGCATGACGTTGAGGCATGAGAAGATCCAACATCTCCCTGATAGAAAAAAAAACAAGCACATTTAAACAAATATATATATATATGTGTGTGTGTGTGTGTGTGTGGTGATATAATACTTAATAATATTGTATTTGCTATGCAAATGTTATTCACGTGTACTTTGATAAAAGTTTATCCTGCTATAGGTTACTTCCTGGTTCCAAACCCAGTACACATGAAATGCATATGTGAAGTGGTGCACCAAGTAATTTTTGATGTTTTTCTGATTTTTAGAAAACATTCAGCAGTTGTCTTTGGCTTCATTTTGTAAAGACACAAGTTTCAGTTACTTTATTTAACTTTATGCTTTTTCTAGACCATTAATATGACTGACACTTTCATCTCATGTGGGCCTAGATTATTTTACCGAATATCTGTCGGATGCACCATTCACTTGCAAAACCTTACTTCTCAGTTTTCCTCACAGTGTAGGTACCTGAGTTTTTCTGGTTGGTGACAGGCTTGCCCTCTGTGGGAATGCTGTGCTGAAAGACGTGTACGGTGTCCTGGACCGTCTGCCGGTGCAGACACACCTCTAACGGATCAATGCAAGTCGAGACGTTCTGGGCGAGCAGAAACCGTGGCTCCGAGCGGAAGCGCTTGATAAAAGCTGATGTTTTCTCCTGACTCAGACCTGGGCAACAAACAAGGGCACAAAGACATAACAAGACCTCTCAATTTACAAACCAGGATGGACAGTAAGTGTGACACTGTGCCTTTAAACCTTTACTGATATATATATATATATATATATATATTATATATATATATATATATATATATATATATATATATATATATATATTCTATTTTATTGATGTGACACACAAGAGTTTGATAGAATGATGTCATACTCAGATACTGCCTGAAATGATTGACAGCCAGCTCTCTGACTTCAGTTTGACTCCATTCATTGTTTATGTAGTTTAGCGGTGTTTAGCTTCTCTTACACTTAAGAAACCTTTCCATTTCCAATAATTACACGTAAGCACTCGTTTTAACCCGTTCAAAGCGTCACTCCAGTGATTTGACTCGAGCATACGCGATCAAGAGTTAAAAGTCGACCTCACACCTTTGCTTAGTCACTTTCAACTGTAGAAGGAAACAGCTCGGGCTAGTTAGCCACACAATGCTACTCCATTCACATCAACATTTGTGAAGCTCTGAGCCCTAAGCCGGCACCTACGAGCTGCGAGAGACAATATTTACACATACGCACCAGTGTCCATGTTTGCGGATGAGGAGAGGAGGTGTTGGAGTCTGATTTGTAGGTCTTTGTTTATTTCATTCGCCGACAGCCAGTCAGTCCGTGCGGAATTCCGGAAACAGGAAATCCAGTGAAATCGCGTGTCTTTCTGTCGAGGTTGCCATATCTGGGGAAAACCCTCCTTTCCGAGGCTCCAGTGGGGTATGTGTGTGGTAGTGGTATTTTAATAAATACCATGGTACGTGGTCCTCTAGGTTATTTTTCACGAATACGGTACAAAGCATGACCGGAAGCGCTTAAACGCATTAAATGCAATGCATTGTCCTTTTTAACAATTGTAAGTGACATTTTTTTCTTTAAATAACAAACAGGCATTATCATTGGTAAACATATGCTTATTAAAAGCTGCTACAGTGAAAATGACACGTCAAAAATAAATGAATTATTTACAAGTAAGGAAACTTAAGCTACCTATTATCAAAATGTATCCGTGTTGAAATTTTATAGCTAAAACAAAAATTCAGCAGGAGGAGGTTGTCAAACTGAATTTAATAAGATCTGTTTTGTTATATGTTAATTCTACATAGGTTTTGCTACTTCTTTGTTTTTTTTTTGTTGTTGTTTTTTTTTTTGCAGTAATTTAAATGGAAAGCAACACTAGGTTTGGAAACAGGGTAGGCCTATATGAAATGGTCTTAATTAATTTGGTCACTAAGTATAGATTAACTAGTTTGAGACCAAATTTCAGTTTGCAGTATTTCATAGACTTGATAAAGAACAAAAAAATATATATTAATAAAATAAAACAAATAAATGTCTTGCTTGTGGTTAATGTTTCATGGTGAATGTTTTTCAGTGTGTTCCCTACACTGGAGTCAAACCCATGATACTGATTCATCAAGCATCATTGTTAATTAGTCTTGCTTAAGTGTTTCTCCTTATGTTTTTTATTGTGTTAGGCCTTGTTCTTCTTTGACTTTTTTTCTTTGGGGAGACATTTCTTTAAAATTTAGTTGTTTATGGTCTCACTTTCTGGATTCTTGTCTTGCCTTGTTTAATAAAATAAGCTTTAACAAAATCCTCAGTCTTTCCTCTCCAAGACTCTAATTTGTAACATTATAGTCGTTATGTTGTGTTATGCTGCCATGGTACTTTTTTGTTTGTGCCATGAGAAATTTTAGTATTTTTTCAGTTGTTATGACTACAGTCCTAGTTTCTTTGGTGATGATTTTGCCCAATAACATTTCTGACTTAGTTCTGTAATCAACATGTCCCCTTCATGTTAAAATTGTATTACACAAAAAAACTTAAAGGAGATTGTTAACCTTAATAAGATGTCAATTGTCAACTATAGATTGTCGAACTGAATTTGATATGATCTGTTGATGGATTTACCTAATAAAACTTCAGAGTTTGTCCTGAAAGTTTAATTTCTTTTTAACTTTGGACATTGTGTGGAAATTGTAGTGTGTCTTCAGACTTAAGTCTGAAGTGTAATCTTATTTCAGTAAAGCACAGGAAACAAGGTTGAAGTCCATTCCAATGTAACATTAACAACATAATATCTGCAACAGATTCTTATGTAAATCATTAAACCAAGCTGTTTATACAAACTATGCCTGACTGTCTTTAAGAAGAACCTGCAATAGTAGAATAGAATAGAAAATAGTAAAACATCAAATTATTCATAAAGAAATGTCTTCTTGCATTTTATTTCCAGAAAGATTCTTAACACATGTAAATAATGTTATAAAAACTTGAACTAAAATGGAATAAAGAGTGATAATGTTATTTGGTATTTGGTATCTTTGCTCGCTTTCTAGACATAATGTACTTGCTGTCTGAATAACCATGGAATTTAAACCTAATAATTAGTAACTTACAATGTTTTTATTAAATTGTGATCACATAAAATTAAAAATGTTTAATGACATGACACCCAAATCTAGTAATTGCCTAAAAAGATGGGTTTATGATGTGCATAGTGAACTGAGTGCACTAACATTAGCTACTTGAATATGCATGTAATATTTCCATATTGCAATCGAAATTAACTAGCTTTATTATGATAAAAAATAAAAAATAAAAAGCGATGTTGTGAGACTGCTGCCCTCTGGTGGCTGTAAGTCACGTGAACGCTACAAATGAAATGTGACTAAGGTTTTGCCACAAGAGGTCAGTAACCTTGCGTAACCTCCACAGCTGCATTGCCTTGAGTGAATACAACGTTTATTAATAGTTTTATTATTAATTCCAAGAACACTTTTTTTATAGTGCGCATGCTGTTAATGATTACTGATATCTATTTATTTTAACTGTGCAGTTGTGTTGTAGTTCTAAAGGAGGCTTTGAGGACTGAATAACAATATTTATATAAAAATCAATTGTTAGATGTGTATTCAAAGTTATTGTGTTTGTCATCTCTGCAGCCTTTTTATTTTTTGTAATCTTAATTTTTGGCAGGTAACACCAGACAAAGAAATAGCTCTTCTCAATCTCTTCGACTGCTTCCATAATTCACCCACAAGATGGAGACTCTTGTTTATGTCTTTTGTTTCTTATGGTTGATTTTGGCCTTGCTGTTCTGATGTTTTAATGCTAGGAGGAACTGGGGAAAGATCCATCTCACATATCAAAATACTGTGTATGCATGATAACTGAAATGTGAATGATTTGTAAAGCCATGTTATAGAATGAAAATTAATTTAAATATCATTTAATTTAATATCAAACAATGAAGAGACGTGGCTTGAAATTCACCCAATCTAGCAAACAATAATTCCACTTTTTTCTTTCTAGATATTAACAGTGATTTGGGAGTAACTCAGTATCCTCACTGGGTTTATTAGTAGTTGTTTATTTGTAAAAACAACTTGATAATGATTCCAAAAAAGGCAGTTTGTGCCAGATGAATGATCAAATACCCTTGTCTCCTTTTAAACCTGCATAGTGCCATGTTGTTGCTCATAAATAAAGGTGGAATTCAATGCCAGCTGTTGCCCAGTCCGACCAGTTCTTAAGGTTTTTCTGTGTTAGTTGCAGAAACAATAGTCTGGGTGGAGAAGGGGGCAGATGGGGTCCCCTCTTCAAACAATATGTGTAGAGTGGGGGAGGGTGTTATGCATTGAAAGTCATCCTCGACGAGATATCACCCTTTCACCAGTGTGACAGAGGGGGGAAAACTGCACGGGTTTATGTGAAAGCTCATAAACCCATATTGCAGGAATGGAGAGCTTTAGCCACCGCCATCTGTCTGAAATTAACATTTGCGTGCAATGCGTTGCTGGCAAACAGAACCTGATTTTTGTTTTGCTACAAGCTTTCATGGTATGTAAATATGGACTAATGAAGTCTATTATTTTTGACAGATTGGGTATACAGTATACAGTATATGGTGCATTTATTCTAAACGGAAAATAAATAAAAAATGTTTAAAAAAAAATTTAATGTACGTAAATTGTTTATATAATGTTATATATTAAATAATAAATCCTGAAAATAACAATTTTGTTTATTTGTTTTGCAAGAATGAGCATAGAATAAACAAAACATTTGCATTTTATTCAGTTTATGCAGGTTCATATGCGGATACTCTGAGGTTACTTTTTATCCACGGCGTCTACTTGTATCAGTTAAATGTTACACAGATAAACACTAGATAAAAAATATATATATATATTGTATGTGAAGATGCTAAATAATTCTAATCTATTTCCCCAGTCCCACATTATCAGGCCTGTATTTGATTGCAGATGCATGGAAGCGCACTCCATTTTTAAGCAATAGCATTATGTATCATAATTCTCACATTACTGAAGCTTTTGTGGTCTAAATAAAATAATCACCCATTTTATTTCATGAGTAATGAGCTTTTCTAGAATGCCACGGGTAGAATAAACAATGCAACTGACTTTGATTGTTTCACATTGATTGCATTTCATGGATGGCTGGACTCAAAAGAAAACAAGTGTTTTATAGTAATTTATTTTGCTCAAATTTCCCCCAGTAAATAGGAGCCAAATGTCTCAGTATCGGTTTGCCACATACCTCCACTCAAACTGAGCATAGGCCTATGTATTTCGGATGAAACTGGCGCACTGCTGAGTTTTTCCACAGAAATGTGAAATTGCGTGAGGTGGTTCTTTGTGTGCATGCAGTAGACGGCGCAGCATCACCTTGATGCGAATCTGGAATAAGAGAAGTGCTCGGCTCTGGCCCTGTGTTGACACAGGAGGAGTGTGAGTGTGTGTGACAGGAGGATACAGAGAGTCTTACTGGGCACTGAGGACACTGTACTGTAAAAAAGGTTTTCACTATAGAACAACATATTTGTGTCCATCCATTTAATATGTATTTATATTCATTTATATTCAATTTAAAAGTATTTTAAACAATTAAGTTTTTATTAGTAATTTAAATACAGTTTTAAGTTCAAATACTGCATTAATCATCAACATTATCATCATCAACATAAACTAAATAGTTAAATGTAATACTACTACTATACTACTTATAATAAAAGTAAAATTACTAGGGCTGCAAAATGATTGATCGCGATTGCATTTAAAATAAAGCGTTTGTTTAAATATATGTGTGTGTACTATGTATATTTATGTATATATAAATACAAACACGTGTGTATATAAATATTTTATATATAAATTTGACATTTTTTTCTAAAATTATATATATGTATGTGTGTGTATTTATATATACATAATAAATATACACAGTACACACACATATAGTATGTAAACATACACTTTTATTTTGAATACGATTAATGGTTTTGCCGCCCTAAAAATTTACATAAATGTTGTTGTTTATGTAATTGTTTGTATTTAATTTTATTATGATTACTGTATTATTATTATAAAATAACAATAAATACAATTATAAAATACATAATAATAATAATAAAATTACATTAATGTTATTATTGTTTAATTTGTCATTTATTAATATCATTGCATTAATAATAATAATAATAATAATAATAAATAGTTAAACGTAATATTACTACTACTAATAATAGTAAAAATAAAATTATATAAATTAAATGTTGTTTGATTTTGTATATAATTGTAATTACATTGTAGTTGTATGATTATGATTATTATTAAGTAAAATAATAATAATAATAATAATAAATAAATAATTTACCATTTTATATGAATATTATTGCATTAATAATAATAAATTAAATAATTAAATGCAATACTACTACTAGTACTAATCAAATTATATAAATTAAATCGTATTATTGTTTAATTTTGTATGTAATTGTTATTTATATTATTAAGTAATAATAAAATGGCATAAAAATTAAAATAAATAAATAAATGTATTACTACTTCTATTAATAAATAAATAAAATGATAAAAATAAACAATAATAAATAAAAGTACAAATCACATAACAATGATAACAATCATTATAATAATTATTGCCTAATAATAAAAATACACTGTCGTATAATTCTGGTGGATTAGACAGAGACGAGCTGCGCATTTTTACGTTTTACATCCCTGCGCCTATTTTACAACGATACTCCCGCATTTTCATCACCGCCGCCTCCTCCTGTATTGTCATGTGACAAGCAGGATTTATACATCGCTTTGCCGGAGAAAATCAAACCTCTACCAATCACAGTCAGAGGTGGGCGTGTCTGCTTCGCCACATTTGACAGCCGCGGTCTCGGCTCCACATGACGTCACCCGCTGCCCTGAGCTCCAGCAGAAACGCGCAAAGATGCTCTGAAAGCAAGACTGCAGCATCTCCGAGTCAGAGCCTACAAAAACATCGCATCTCCTCCAAGCGCTCGTCCATCCAACTCTATCTGCAGGGTTTGCCCACCTGCATGCGGGATCCGCTATATTGTCTCTCGCCTCTTGTACATTTCCCGTTGCTATTTATTACCCGCGCACATCTTCCCAGTTTTTAGCAGTGAATCTTTTGAGTTCTGCTGACCACTGAGGTCATACATTGTTTCCAGCAGGAGAGCGCCATCGCAAGCCACGAGTGAGGACGTTTCCCCACATCACTTGTTATTAATATCAGTGCAGCCTGAGCATAATCGAGCCACTGGATATCGATGCGTCTTTCGTTCTGTATCTAGGCTGCCACGGAGGATCGACGCACCCCAAACATTCATATCATCGTGGTTTCACATTTAGAAACGACCATATCTGCGTATCGCGTCTAGGGAAAACGAGAGCGAGCCTAAAGCTTCTTTATAAAAAATGATGGCCGGTGGGGCAGTGCAGCAAAACGGGATTTTCTCCAATCCGCATCATCACAATCAACAGCCGCACATGGAGTCTGATCCCCCCGATTCCCGCAAAAGACCCCTGGAGACCCCGACGGAGGCCAGCAGCACCAAACGCACAAACACAGGAGGTAAGTCCCAAACGTTATCTAGAAAGGCAACTCACTTGCCAATGAATTAGCGACTCTTCCCAAAGACAAGAGCTTTGATGTAAATCCATGCAAGTATAATCGTCCATGGCAGGTTCATTTTCGCTTTCCACGGAGCATCTCACCATCTGACGCGGTCATCCTTCACCAGACATGTGCATCTGGGATTATATTCATATTTACAGTTCGCGTCCATTTTAAGTGGCCCAGAATTGGTGGTTGCGTCTAGTCTTACGCACCTACGATAGTCGTTTACCAAACACATCCTCGGTATTCCTAAATTAACGGCTTATGTATGGAATAAAGCGGTTGTGTATTCCTAAATATATACAGGCTAATATTATGAGCGCGTTTCAAAACATTAGAAAACATGGCTCGTTGCGTTTACGCATCCTTGCTATCACCGCAGATGACCTTGCGTTATGAGCTTGTGCTTTGAATCTACAATCTTTTTATTTTGAAATTTGGCACTGAAAAATAAAGTTACGAATGATAAACGATTAGAATATTTTTATGAGATGTATAATGATAGCATTAAAAATTATTATACCACTTGCACTTTAAGATTTACTATAACATGATACTCAAAAATTAAGTAAAAGCCTGAAATGTTTTGTATGCGTGCTTCACCTGCATCAATGATATTCGACATTTCTGTGCTCCGAAGTGCACTATACCTTCAATTTTTTACTGCAGTTTATTGTTTATACTGGACCCATGCTTGCTTGTTTATTATGCATTCCGGCAGATGCCATAAGAAGTCTCGTGCACTATAATTGTCTGCTAAACTGTTAGGCAAGTCATGTAATTAATCAGTTAAAAACAAAATATGCATGTATTTCTTAACCTTTAAGTGTTTTAACCGATTGGTAGATCTTAGTTTGGTAGCAGGTAAATCATGTAAACCATTGTTTTTCTGATCTGTGATGGTTAAATTCCCACCTTTAGTGTCATTTTGCAGGAAACCATCTTATTTGGGTCCTTTTGAACTTCATCACATTAAAGGTAGAGAAACATCTTCATATTAGAAAATATTAGCCTAGGCAATATATCTGCAGTCAATATTTATATTCAGTAAAGGTCAGAATTAAAATAGAAGTGGAAGAACAATTTATTTCATGAAATGATTAGCGGATGTTTACATGTGAAAGAATCGATGCAGAAAGCATTATGAATTGTCAGTCAGAAGAAGCATGCTGGACTCGTGGGAAACATAACCTGCAGATCCATTTGCTTAAATGAAAATGTTTTGATGCTTAAGAGATCTGGGCTTCACCGGAATTTGTTTGCCAAGAGGAATTATTCTATGGGGTTTCCATTATGGAAGGGTTATCTGGAAATTTTAATATTGTAATTTCCAGGCGTGAAAATGTCAAAGAAATTCATAAAATCTTGAAATGTCATGGAAAGATGGAATCTTCTTTTGGTAATAAACAATTTTCTGTTGTTATGTTTAACTATTAAATCATATTATTGCTCTCTGTGCATGCAATCTCTAGATATAAAATGATTGAAACTCTTAGCCAGTTAAGTAGTGTTAAATTTAACTGGTCAAAAGCTGTAGGAGCCTTGATCTTATTTAAATACTCAATAAATTTATTCCAGTTTATTTAAAATACATACAATTAGAGTAGTGTAGAAGGATGTATTAATATTACAACAAAGTCATTTTAGTATTATAATATGACACTATTGCTCTATTTAAGCGTCTATATTTATATTAATTCATCCATATTTATGAACTTAAATGGCTCTCTGGAAAATTTTAAAATAGAAATGCTGATTTTTTTTTTTTAAATGATTAATTAGTGTTTTGTATCTCTAAGAGTTGATAAGATATAGATAAATATGTGGAAGGGAATGCTCTAGTTTTTTTCCCATTTATATTAAAAGAGTATAAAAAATTTGGCATGTATTAACATGGTTTGAATCTGTTTAGGGTCAACATGCAGCTGTAGTTTCCGCTTTGTGGTTTATAGTTAAACACAAGACGTTACACAGGCAGATCATCGGCCAAGTTAGTGTGAATCTGAACCATTTATGTAGTTTTTGGACCGCTTTTGAGTTGAAACTAAGGATCCAGTCCTATAACAATATTACGTCTAATTTTTTTCTTATAACATTTACTGTCTTTGATTTGGTGTTTACATACTTGTTGGATTAGTATAATATTTTGTGTGGCTTGCATATTGTTTTAACTCTTTATTTATTGGATCAAATCATGATGTGGATGACAAATGATTGCATTTTAAAGGCTGCCTGAAAAACAAAGTTATAGGCATTAAGATGAAAGTCAATTGGCTTAAGACCAAGAATCATTTTCCTGCCAATTGATCGTTAAGTCTCCGACTTTAAGTTCACCAAAGAGCCTCTCTCCACGTTCCCGAGCTGTCTCATAAGATGTAATGTTTTAATTTTGTAAATGGATGGACTGGCACAGTACAGTGCTTCCATTTACAAAAGGTTGTTTTAGAGGATACAGATGTCCTAGCTGGATGGCGTCAGGGGACTGTGACCCTCTAAGGCTAGAAGAAAGCGTGGAAGTGTGTGTGTGTACGATCCAGTGTTGTTTTTACTATATAAAGACATTTTCAGTTGCTGCTCGGCACTGAATTTGTGACTAGCCTTATTTTAGATTCTCTTGCTTGTGCATTTCTGCCCGCAGGATGAGAAAATAGATGCGGGATCTGTCTTAGAAGGGGTTGTTACATAAACATGATTTGCCAGCTGTGTTTGAAGATTCACCTCCACCCCCTTAGACATTTATAAGGGGGACCAATAACCGATTCGTCGCTGTCGCCCACTTCGTTCACTCACATCCTACAATGCAATACTCTCACTGGTTTTCAAATTAAGCACACAGGTTTTTGCTACGGCTGTTTTTGAAATACATTTAGGGTGCGCTGTGTTCTGCTCCCCCATTGTTTATTTGTTTCGCCTCTAATCACGGTTCTGGGTCAGGGCGATCATTACTTCTTCCTTCCCGAGTCCATCTCTCACATTTCCCATCAATAGTAGCAAGTCATTGATTATTCAAGCAACGCTCTTTCTATTGATCACCGTACGTTCACAAAGGGGGCGCTGCTTCGTTTTTTTTCCTTAATGCACTGCGTCAAAGAAAAAAAAAATCTCATGCAGGATGGCGAGGATTTGGGAGGGCGTTGTAAAAGGCGGCCCCACGTTGGATGATTTGCTCGCCTCTCTCAGCTCGTCTGCCGTGGAATGGAGGACGGGACCTGAGATGAATATGGATGAGATGAATGAAAGAAGCAAGCCTTCGCGCTTGTTAGAACAAAGCATGCTGTTTTCTCTCACGTGCGACAGAAAGCGAGTAGTATGTTTTATTCCGAGTGCAATGTTTATATCGGAAGCCATTTTGGTCAGGCAGTTGCTTGGACAGCCGCGCAGGGAAAGTGGTCCTTTCATCACTCCACTAAAATTAGATGCATGTTTGTTGTACTTAAGCACAAATGCTATGCTATCTGAAATCTTGTATGCATTATATAAATCTACAATGCATACAAGAAAGAAGAAACAAAGTGTTCGAAGCTTTATTGCTTTGTGCCTGTATTTTAAGGCCCCCAACATAAGCCCACAGGAACCTTCAATCCTCAAGTTGATATTGCTTATTCAGAACCACAGCTCTCTTGGGAGCCTCTAGCAACCAATGAATTGTGTTTACACCCACTGGTTTATTACGAGTTATACCCATTTGGGCTTTTTTATTAATTATTCTGACTTCTCAGTGCGATGCATGTAATCATATAGATGTACACACAAGACAGGGCTTATTAAGATATTAAGTAGGCTGAAGGGGAAAACAACAGCGTACCAACTTGTTCTTGTTTTGTTCCTGGTGTAGCACAATGGGAGGGGCTCATTTCCCTCAAAGGCACTGTTACGGATATGCGTGTAGTGTAATCCACTGATTTTTCTCAGCCAGGGCTTTGTGTTGACAAGTGATAGGAAATAAGTTTGATCCAACTCAAACTTGGGCTGTAGATGCTCCATGTTTTAGAAGAGAAGAAACTGGGAATGTCTTTTGAAACAAAACTGATTTTGGTTTATATTGTAGGTTTACTAGGAATATTCTGGGTTCATTAGTTCATTACAAGTGAAGCTCAGTCAACAGCATTTGTGGCATAATGTAGATTACTTCAAAACATTTAAATTAAGTTAAAAAATAAAACCGGCTTGTCCCTCATTTTCTTTTAAAAACGGAAATATTAAGGGTATGGTGAAACACTTATAATGGAAGTGAATGAGGCTAATATTCAGAGGATTTAAAAGCAGAAATACGAGGCTTTAGATTTTACAAAAGCACTTTAATTGTTCTGTTAATTCTTGTGTATTATTTGAGCTGTTCTTGTCATGTTTATGGCCATTTTAGGGCTTTAGGTGTTACGTTGTCATGTTGTAAACCTGGATATAACTTTACACAGAAGAATTTAGTTGCACTTAAATCACATGAACACATATTGTTTACATCTTGTGACTGAAACTACTGAAACAGTGAGTATTTTAATTTTTACAGATTGGCCCCCATTTATTTCCATTGTAAGTGCCTTAATGTAATTTGCATTGTTTAAAGAAAAGTACAAATTAATTTTTTTTTGTAATTAACATTATGCCACAAGTGCTGTCGATTGAGTTTAACTTGTATTGAACCTAGAATAGTCTTTTAATTCAGAGCAAATTACTGAATGTATTATGCACTGAACAATGTCATCAGGCCATGTTTGATTTAAAATAATCGTGAAAATTATTGGAAACCAAGAAGTCATTGCTGTAAAGTTCATTATTACTTCATCCTGTATCTTTATACATGACATCAACATTCACAGGTATGTTCTTGATTCTTGGTTTAAAGGTAGACCTTGTTTTGTTTTTCTATCTGACATTCCACAAAGATTAATTTTCTCATTCACATTCTTTTAGAGAGATGCAACCAAGCGGCCATCCATGATCCACCATTTTCATCAGATTTTGTCGGATTTCACGGTAATTTGTTTAATTTTCTGCAAAAATTGCATACAGATTTTATTGTCTGCGAACCAGAGTCTACCTTTAACTCTGTGCTGCTTCTTTCTTTATTTTTCACTGCATAACCACCATAATGCTTTGTTATATTTTGCTGCTCATAATTAACAAAGTACTATGTGTAACCTTCAAAACAGCCTAATATTGTTATGAAAATATTATGCTTAACATGTGACATTAATTAGAATAGATAATGTCACTTATAGCCAGTCTGGACGCAGCCTCTTGATCCAATTCATGACAGACTTTTGTTAGATGCTTTTGAGGAGAGTATACTTATGTATGCATGATACACATTATTTATGAACCCTGCACCATATTAATCAAGGTTAAATTTAGACTCATCCAAATCAAAAGGAGGACAGTCTTAGCTCAGTGAGAAATCTGGGTCATTGCAGAAAAGCATGTATCTGTAGTGTTCTGTAGACACAGTTTGAACCGCCTGTTTATGAGGTGCGAAAACAACGGCAATTTTTAGTATGTGAGTGAAAAATCAGGATTTGTCATTTAGAGGTGTCTGCGAACCCATTTCTGAGTACATTTATTTGTGTCACAGTAACCTCCATTATTCCCTCGTTGTTTATGCAATTCATAATCTGGTGGCATCCAGTAGAACTATTCTGGCTAAATATGAGACTATACTTGTTTAGTTAGAGATCCACTTCATTACACTTCCAGATCAATTGGCCTGTGATTCTAATGAGATTACCTGAAGAAGACTTAAACATTGTTAAAATGATCCATTCCTTACTGTTAAAGGAATAGCTCACTCAAAAATGAAAATACTGTCATCATTTATTCACTCTCAAGTTGTTCCAAACCTGTATTTTTTAAAATAATATATTTTAGAATATATTTTAAGCGTAATTTAGAATGTTCAAAATATTGTTGGTCCTCATTGAAATACATGGGTACCAGAAACTGTTTGGTTACTCACATTCTTCAAATATTCTTTTTTTTATGTTCAACAGCAGAAAGAAATTCATACAGTTTGTTTGGGGGTGAGTAAATGATGACAAAATTAAAACATTTTGTTGAACTTTTCATTAATTATGACTAGTCATTAATTATGACTTAATTCAGTGAAATACAAATTGTTTTAAGAATATTCAGACCACTCTATTTAATATAATAAAAGTGAATGGTGACTGTGAATCCCCAAAATGACAAAAAAGCACCATGAAAGTATCATAAAAGTGGTCCATACGACTTGTGCATTATATTTGAAGTATTTTGAAGTCACACAGTAGTTTTGTATGAGAAACAGATATAAATGAAATCAAATGTTGACATGTGTTTGACATTTGCAGGTTTTATGGCTGAATCATGAAGAATCAATCTGTTGAGTCAGATCTTTTCCATGAATCAGCTGATCCACATCACAAAACCAGTGTGGATGATTCATTCATGAATCAGACTTGAATTCAGTTCCTGAGTTCAGCTCACTGAATCAATGATCTACTGTCAACGCTTACTTGCTCAGTGACAATTACAAGTTAAATTCTGCTCTATTTGCCACACAATCCTGCAAACGAGTTGTATGGACTACTTTAATGGTTTATCAGAAAAGCTTCAGTTCCCATTCACTGTAAATACTTGGAAAAGTAGATTATTATTATTCAAATTTACTCCTTTTGTGCTCCACAAAAGAAAAAAGGCCAGTTTTTATATGCTATAAGGTGAGTGAATAATGAATTTGAACCTTATCTATAATATGTACTATATCATTGCTAACCCTCTCTATGATTTCCTGATCAAAACAATCTGATCTGTCACGTTAACAGAAAGCTAACACTTCTCTTATTTTGGTTCACACATAACTATAGACGTGTCATGACTTTGCCACTGATGCAGTTAAGTTGGGCCTTTAACCAAGACATTGTAGTCGTTGCCATTGTTACCTCATTTGTTTTTCCAGCTGCACTCTGACATTCTCTTCAGTAGTCTCTTTCATTTTTACCCAATCATCAGTGTTAGGCTGCAAGTGCATGTAGCTTAGCCTAGCCATCAGCCTAGCTTGACAAGATAAACTGCTTCTCCAGAATAACAATCTAATCTAAAGCGTCTTCTGGGAGCCGACACAGATTAATTGTGGTGGAATATTAAGCGCGTACCCAAGCGGCCCAGGCAGAAGGATACAATGTCATGTTAAAGTCACGGTGAAGGGACCATGTACTGTGCTTCTGCTGACCTGGATATGCAGCAGCCAGGTAGAGCCCAACAATAGATTACTACCTTTATACCACTGCTCCACTTTCAGGAAAACCTTTGCTGACCTTTCTCAAGAGGGAAGTGAAATCAGGATGTCTTGTGCTATATTATATGCACCTTACTATTCATTTGCTATAAATGGCTACTTTACAATCGCCAGTTACATAGAACGTGAGTCTCTTAATACGTCTTTTCAAATGCACATTCTCTTGCACTTACTTTGATTGACGTGTTTAACAAAATGTACCCTCATCCCAGATCTTTCCTACTTACATAACTTGCGATTTTCTTATTCTGCTAACCTATGCTAGAGTTTTTGTTCTGCTCTTGACTGTTATCGGCCCTCCTTAACTTAAGCGTTAATACTTGTGGTTCAGCGTTAATTACTACTCGTTAAGTCCACTGATCTTATTATAGTGGTCTTGTAGTCCTTTGCTGGTATAGTATTTCAGCTTGACTTTTATTTATAGCTGCCTTCTCTGATCGCCTCTTAGATAATATGTGCGTTTTCTCATAAGTCAGGCATTTAAGGCATTTAGCAAGAATGTGAGTCTTTGCGCTGTGCGGCCATATTTTATATCTGCTACCATTTTAAAAATTGGACACACCTCCTGAATCTTTATCACTTTATTCTATATTTCATAATAATAAACCATAAAATCTGTGCTGTAGCACAAATTGAAGGATGTGACTTGTTTAGTGGCCAAAAATGTTAACTTATCTTATATTTTAGCTTGCTTAAATTAGCCACTCTTTGCTAGATTACACTCTGCGCATTCAGCCAGCTTCATGAGGTGCCACCTGGGATGCTTTTTAAACTGTATGTATTATTAAAGAAGTTCCCATGTATCCTGAACACTTGTTGGCTGCTTTTTCTTCACTCTCCCTGCTCATATTCATCCATTAAAAAATGTAATTAAAATGTAATTAAAATTTTAGTTTATAAGTTTATAATAATTTATGTATGTCTACAAAAGTAGTTTTATGCATTTAAGCATAAGCAGAAATGCATAAAATAAATTAAAATGTCAGATTACAGAAAAATGCATATAATATTTATAATAATAATAATAGTTGTACTTGCAGAAAATGTTTATTTAAATCTGTTGCAAATACGTATTTATTTAAATAATTAATTTACATGTTAAATTACAGATTTTTTTTAATCTATTGCAAATTGATAATTATTAGTAATAGTAGTAGTAGTATAAATGTTAGTGTTGTGGGTTTTTATTTTATTATTTATGGTGCAGACAGGAAGTAACTAAACACAGGATTTATTTAACAAACAAGGGAAAACAAAAAACCCACGGGGGGGAAAACAAGGGCTAGGGTAGACACTAAATAATTCTACAAAACACAATAAAACAAGGTAAACAAAGACTCTGAACACTAACTACTAACAAACACTCACTGCTAGACAAAAGACTTCTTTGAGGGGTTTCAAGGACAAGACATCTCTGGAGGCTGACTGGTGGGAACACATAAGTTGAACAATCACAATGAACCGACAAAAGACAGAGCACACTAGGAGATCTAAATAGGGGAACTAATCAAGACACGACAGGTGGCACAGATAGGACAATCACGACAAGACTAGGATAACAAGGGGGGCGGGGCAAGGGAACGAGACAACACAAGCACATGGCCCAAAGACAAGGCCATGTGCTTGTACACAAAACACGGGTCTGTCATGATCCTGCCTCTAGACTAGAGAAAAGTCAGGACATGATGGCAGGACCATGACATTTTTTGTATTTGTAGTTGTATTTAAATCTATCGTGTATATATTTATTTATTGTGTATATGTTTTATATATATTTATTATTTATTGTATGTGTCAAAAAAGTGTAAATCTATTGCAGAGTTCATTGTTTCTCTCTTTCTCTGTTTCCAGAGGAAGGCGAATATTTCTTGAAGGTGCTGATTCCAAGCTACGCCGCAGGCTCCATTATTGGCAAGGGTGGTCAGACTATTGTCCAGCTACAGAAAGAGACAGGGGCTACCATCAAGCTGTCCAAATCCAAAGACTTCTACCCGGGTAAGTCTCCTAATTCCAGAAAGATTTGAAGGGAACCCTCGTCAACCTCCTCTTGTTTACTGCACCACCATCCAGTCATTAAAAAGCACACATTTCAAAGCACCTAGATTATATTATAGCTTAATTAACCCATGTTATTAGTCTATGCTAATACATTGCCAAAGTTACCTCGTTCCCAAAGTCACTGCGACTCGTTCTTAATGAGAATCATATGGGGCGCTGTCACCTTTGGGCTTGTGGCCACACCATATGGCCTTTTTTAGAGCTCAGGTTGCAAAGAGTGCCAGATCAAGTGGGGACAAAGAGCCGAGAGACTCACAAGTACAGAGTTCAGAGCTTAAATAAATGCCGATGCAATGTCTGAATGGTTCCTTTCTAGTAATGTTTATATTTAGAGAGGAAAAATAGGCATGTTTTGTGTATGTGTCTGTTGGAATTCTTTCAGATGTTTTTAAGGGATGGAGTGACACAGAGGAAACGAGAAGCGGCGGGGGGCTTCTGGGCTCTTACTTAAAAGGGCTTTGTGCGATTTGCTCATCCTCCCATCATTGGCACATCCAACAGGGCACCTCTGTCCCATTCCCATTGGGATGTGGAGCACAGAGCCATGGCCAGCCATGGCAGATGCCAAATGCAAGACACCTCCTATCCACCCCCTTTCATTGGTTTTGGCAACCTTGTGTGCTCCAATGTCTAGAGCAGGGGGTTGCGATGGCTACTGAATTAAAGGAGAGGAACGTAGGGGAATAGTCGCCGGTGCTGTGTTAGGTTGTTCGAGTGCTTAATGGGGGGTTCTTCCTCTCCAGTGAAGGGGGCATCTGTATGGAAATTAGTTTGAGCTTTTCCTTGGGTGCGAGTCAAAAGATCCACCTGCTGTGCTGCTCTCACGGTGGGGAAGGAGGGAACTTTTTAGAGGGTTAAGGGAGAAGTGTCTGGTATATCTAAATCGCTAAACCGTTTAAAGAAGTACATCATGTCTTTGAAGATCCTATTTGTGATAGAAGCTGAGCTGGCATTTAATTTTGGACAAAGCAGCGCTGGCCAGAGAAATCCATTATTTCTGCAGAATGGATTTATTACTTGTCTTCGCTCTAAATATAGCTCCTGCAGCAGTTATTGGGAAACAGCCATATTTTACAATGACCTTGCATCTGTGAAGTACACTCTTCCATCTTAAAGACACAATAAGAGACTGTTAAGTTAAATGTAGTTTATATGTTGTCATTTTTATTAACTAGCATGCAAATTCATGCAATTTCAGAACATAAACTGGATGTTACAGTTAAGTGGCCACTACTTAAGCATAGTTTACCTTAAAAGGAAAATTCTGTCATCATTTACTCACTCTCTGTGTAATACAGAAATAAATGTTTTCAAAAATATTTCTGTCCATACAAAGAAAGTCAATAGGGTCTAATTTAATTTTATGGACAAAAACAATTAAATCATTTGTAAAATATATTTTTGTGTTCCACAGAAAAAAAAGAGAATCATTCAGAAATGAAATGTACAGAATTTTAATTTTTCAGTGAACTTCCCCTTTAAATGATGCAAAGTTAAATGTAGTTTATATGTTGTCGTTTTTTTATTAACTAGCATTCAAATTCTTCTCAGGTATTTAAAGTGACAGTTCTCCAAAAAATAAAAATTTGGTGCTCACCGTTATCTCATTCCAATCTTATCTCATTATCCCTTATCTCATTCTGTGACACAAGAAGATATTAAAAAAAAAATCCATACAAAGAATGTCAATGGGGTCCAATGCAGTTTTAGAACCACTGACTTTGTTTGTATGGAAAAAAACAGTTTCTCAGCATTCCTTAAAATAGCTTCTTTTGTGTTCCACAGAAGAAAGTCATACAGGTTAAAAAAACAACAACATGAGGGTGAACAAATGATGACAGATTGTGTGTGTGTGTGAACTATCCCTTTAATTACTAAAAAAACAACTTCAATTCAAAGACTTATGCTCCACAGTCATTTGCATGAAAAAACAGCACCAAAAGTCACAGTTTAACGCACAATGCTTGCTTGATTTTTCTTACAGCATTTTCAGATACGAGTCCAGAGAGTTCATCATCCTTTTTTCTTTATAATTGGCCAGCGCTCTTCCTTTCAGGTTTCCCGAGTGCGTGTACATTCTGACTTTTCCCTTTCCAAGTCACTGATCCCCATCCAGCCTCTCTGTCCCTTTCAGCAGAATGTAGCACAATATTAAAGCTCACTCCTAATCCAGCACCGTGATTGCAGTTTTTCAGTGTTTAATACCCAGAGAGCCATGCGGCCCTCCCCCACACATTATCAACATTACTGATTTCTCTGCTGTGTAATCTGCTTAAGACCTAAGCTTTGTGGCCAAAAGATGAAAAGCCGCAATATTACATGTCTAGGGGTAGAAATGAGTTTTCTGCGTGTTTATTTTATTTGTTTTTTTTTTCTCTCTTGCTCCCTTTCTTCATCCTTACTCCCTTAAATCATTTATTTTTATTTGCAATGACCTTAGTGTTGCTTAGTTTAATTCAAGCCGAATCATGTTTGGTTTAGCACACTTTTAAAAACAGTACTTAATTGCATGTTATTTCAAATGAAATGAATGTGTTTTGTATTAAAATGAATTTATATTTATATTAAAAGCAACTCGTTAACCATAAGTCATTTTTTTTGACATACTAAGTTAGGACTTATGCACATGTTTATATGTGATTTCATAATTTTGTGAATATCTAACGAATATCTAACAATAATTTACCATGTTTTTTGACTTTGAAGTACCTTATGCTCATAGTACCATGTAAATATCATGATATATATCAAAGTACCTTCAAATCACTGTTCTATAGTTCCACCATAGTATGTTTTTTGTAAAGGAGTGCTGAGACTTTTATGATAGAGTTAGCCTTTATTGCTACTGGATAAGCAAATGTTAGCACGGTTTAGCAAGTAATTATGTGACTTTTGCTGTGTTAAGGATTTGGCCTGTGGAAAAGTGTCAAAAAAAGGCTTGAAAGATTCACACTCGAGGAGTGTTATGTTCAGAAGGTGAAGTTGTTTTGTAGCATTCTAGCGGCAATGCCAACTGAAAATGTCTACTGCTAAAATGTCAATATGTCTTAAAGCTTGTGCGTTCTAATGAATGATTCAACACATTTTAGTGCTTGTTAATCAGTCTGTCTGTGAACTTCATTAATTGAGCACTATGTGTAAGTGCTAGCTTAACTGCTAGCATGTAAAAACGCTATTGTCACTCAGAGACGACGGGATAGTCGTCATCTGGGCTGTGGAGGAGAGACGAGGTACCCTTAATCCCCGTGGCTTTGTTTTCTTTTTCAGGCATGTGACGTCATTTTCTGTGGCCGCTAGCCCTCAGTGCCAGCCAGTGCCTGAGACTCACACAGTCAAACCATCTTGTACAAAAGAGCCTTGCTTTCCAAAGCGAGTCTGACCCGAGTCTCATCATAGACAGAGCGATATAGAGAGAAACACTTAGCGAGGGGGAGGATGATAGGAGTAATGGCGCAGACAGTGATCTTGAAAATGATGAAGATGCTAGTACATCAGAGTACATTTGTGATATAATTAACATGTTGTCCACTTAGCGTGCTGGCGCTTTCAATTAGGTATGATCATCAGAAAGATCTTCAGAATGTGACGTCTTTTCTTCTTTCTTTCATTCTTTCTTACTTTCTTTCTTTCTTTCTTTCTTTCACTGTCTAGACTTGTGAAAAGAAGTGTGCTTAATTGTTATGCACTTATAATTGTAGTCTGTTATTTAATTTTACATTTAATGTAAATATATTTTAAATGTACTAAATTGCCACTTATTCATAAATCATTTGTTACATATATATTTAAATACCGAGATACGAGTATATTTTAGTTTACATAAATGCTTGTCAGTACATTTGTCAGTAAATTAACCATATTTCAAAGACAATAGAAGTAATTATGAAATTGCATACTGTAAGCCCTACTTAAGTATGTCAAAAAAGCACTCTTAAGTTCAGCTAACTGCATTTAATATAAATTTAAATTATAAGTGTTTTTCTGAAATTATAATTGTTTTTCTGAGTATAATTGTGTTTCTGAAAACATTACATTCAGTTAGCACTTAAGTATATTCTTTTTAAGGAAATTAGTATTTTCCTGCTTATCCCCCTTCTCTTTTGTATCTCTTTCCTCTCGGACTTCCTCGGACAAGAACTTCTGCTTCTGTAGTGTGCGGCTTTTCCGTCAGATGTAATAGAAAGCCTCAGAGGGACCTGCCATTAATAGAACACTCGAAATTTATTCCAGGGATCAATTTTTGCATCATGGGAGTGGTCCTTTACTCCAGCCCTCCCCCTTGTCCAATCACCATCTCCAGTGCATCTCTATGAGGCCTCAGCACAAATACTATTGATCAGTCATGCCACTGAGACAGGATAAAGGATAAAATTCACCATGCAAAATGATGAGAATAGCAGGTGCATTCCCTTTAAATTTGAAAGCCAATCTCTTTCCACCCAGGAAGTCCACTGACAAAATCATTTTGATAATTTACACCTTGATTCAATAGTGTCTGCAGGGGCTGTGGGTAACAGCATGTTCAAATTCAGTCTGTCCCTTACCCAGCTCAGAAACACTGAGGCGTATCTACATTAAGAGGCAGACTTACATTTTAAAGGGATAACTCTGTCATTTTCTCACCCTTGGCCAGTGGCCACTCTTGCTCTCAAAGATATCAGCATTGGCCATCAATAAAATTCATATTGGTCAGCCACTACTGATATGGTCATACAGGTTGAAAATGACTTGTAAACTATGAGAATTTTTCATTTTTGGGTAACCTTTAATCTGCCTCTTTTTTGTGAATTCCATGAAAATCGGCTGAATTTACTTAAACTGTTTAAAATGTGTTAGAATCATCAAATCATTCGAAATGTTTAATATACACACACTCACACACACGCTTTGTGAATATCGACTGATTCAGTTCCTCCGAAATCTGCGAGCATTGATGCGGACCGAGGCTAGTATTTCACACACAATAGTGCTTGTTGTAATGGACAATTCTCATCATGTAATACGTTATGATTGTTTTCAATAGTTTCACATGGAAACGGTGAAAAACAAGTGAGCTGATGTCAGCCATGAGAGCTGAAGCCAGTCATGAGATAACGGTAAACCATTTTGTAGATCTGAGAGCCTTAAATCCAGCATTCCTGTAGGTCTGAGCGGCGTTCCCTGTCTGTCATCCCTCAGACTCTGCATCATTAGACCAGGCACCGAGTGGGCGAGAGCTTATGGGCACAGAGCTTAGGACCTCAATAGCTGTCCCATGCTTGGGCGATGTGGGGAGTAGTGGATTCGGACAAGGAGGATCTTGGATTTGAGAGCTAAAAATATCCCTCAGTCTGTAAGTTTTTCCTGTGGTCTATATAATTACCTCTATGACACTGAGCTTACCGCCTGACACTCTTGTCATCGCCCATATTAGACTCTGAGTTGTGTATGTTTGAGTCTTTGACTGAGTATATCAAGGGATTTGAGATATTTGTGACGGTGCAGTTATGTCTGATCCCTCGGAAACACAGGGACAAAAAGATGCAGACATGGAAAGAAGTTGAGAGGGGAATGACACAGTGAAGGGGGAGGTGTGATTGAATATCCAGTTGTTTGAATGGTCAATGATGTGTCTAAACTGTGTAGGACAAAGAGGAGTGGTGGGCCACTCTTAATGATAATAGAAGCTTTTGACATTGTTGACGACACAGCTCCTCAAGTGCGGGAGGGCGGGGGTGGGGGTGCAGGCATGCAGGCTGGTCTCCCATCTGCCTGAGGAGGTGTTGGTGTGTGTGTGTGTGTGTGTGTGTGGTGATGGAGAGACAAAAACAAGAGTGAAAGAAACAGGAAAATGGCAAAAGTGAGGGTGCTGTGCACCGTGTAAACTGACAATAGTTTGTTTAACACTACATACACATAGAAATTTTGAAAGGACGAATGTTTAAATGTATAGTTTACTAAATGAAATTACTTATGTTGTAAAATGTAAATATAATTTTTTTATTTAATTAAATATATTTTATAATCAAATTTTTCCTTTAGATACACACACACACACACACACACACACTTTGTTGTATTATGAAACTTATCTAATAATATAGAAAAATAGATAGATAGATAGATAGATAGATAGATAGATAGATAGATAGATAGATAGATAGTATGAAACTTATCTAATAATATAGATAGATAGATAGATAGATAGTCTATACATTCATTTATTTATTATATAGTATTATAGTTTATAAATTAAAAACATACAAAAATGCAAAAATCCTAGTAAATTAAGTAAATATTGTTTAATTTTTATTTAATTTAATATTTTACGTTTTATAAAGTTTTTATATTTTTTTATATAGTTTTATATAGTTTATTTATATTATATATATATATATATATATATATATATATATATATATATATATATATATATATATATATATATATATATACGTATAGTTTATTTATATGTGTGTTTGTTTATTTATTTATTAGGTTATTATAATATATAATTCATTTCAACATACAAATCTCAGCCTATAGTTGCCATCATTAAATTATGTATACAGTATATTAGCATTTTATCAGCCCCTGAACAGCCAGCTCTCAAGATATCAATCCCTGAAAACCCCATATCAATTAACTACTAATAATAATGCTGCTAAATAAATGATTATATCAATCATAGTGAATAGCATAGTGAATAGTGCAAATGCCTGTAACTCATAGTAGTGATAGTAGTTGTATCGAACGAGTCCTGTTTTTTATAAAAATGCATCCTGGGTGTCAGTGGGAGTCCTGATGTGTTACATAAGTGGGCCTGTCTCTGTGCTTTTGTCTGAGGCTGTCAGTGGAGTAGAGATGATGAATGTGTCAGTGGGAGACGGCCATCCTCATCTCTCGCTGCGTTCACTCTGTCATCTGCTGCACATTTTATGATGAGCTCATCAGTAAAACCCACCCCCCACGCTCTAAGCTCAGCAATTCAGGGCCTTGACAGATTTTATTTATATGCACAGATATTTACGTACTTTTGGCAGGAGAAGCTTACGTGCAACTTTTGTCAAAAGTGAGTCATTTGGGATAAAACCACTTGCTAAATGAATAAATGTAACATAAATGTATATCGATTTGAATAAGCAAATATATATATATATATACATATATATTGTTGTTCATATTACATATTTTTTAAATAATAGCATCCTATATTTTCAAATTTATCTCCAATATCGTATTTTAAATAGTATATTTTCAATGTTTTATTTAAAAAAATTTTTTTTTTGTATTTTATATTGGTACATGGCGACCAGTTTTTCTTGCTTTGTTATTGTAAACAAAAGCTTGATAAACCATAAAATTTCTTAAAAAAAAAAAAAACTGCATTAGATTTTCCAGCCTCATCCATGTGCAACACAACTCATGTCTTATAGCTGCACGCAAGGTGCACAGGATCTGTCCCACAAAGGTAGGACCTCTCCTGGGGTTTGGTGCAGAGCTGACAGGGGCGACACTCCCCACCCCCACCCCCCATCCCCCTTTGTCACAGACACGCCCTCCTCCCTACGGTTTCTCACTACCCCCTTTGAGACAAAGCATGCTTTGTTAGTCTCTACACTAGGTTGCCTCAGAGATGGGAATTAAAGTGACAGCTCCAGAGGCAAGAGGTTCCCCTCTACCATCATCATTATAGCCGTCTTTCTCTGTTTCCCCAGCTACACCAGGCAGGTAGACAGGTGACAAAGATGTCTCTCGCTTCTGTGCCGATGTCTGCCTCTGGGCTTGGGGCGAGACAGATGTGTTGTCTGAGAAATAGAAAGAGAGAGTTAGCTGCAGTAAGGATGGATACTCTCACAGTCCGGTCACGTAGAGAGGCCACATACTCCCAGAGTTAGCTGCAGTAAGGAAGGGCCTCCATTTTGAAGTTCCCGCGGAGGGAAAAAAAGCAGTGGCGGATGTCCTGCTGCTCTCACTGGCCGTTTAAAACATAATGTAAACAACAACTGTACTGAGTAAATAATTTTAAAATATATGAATTTTTATCATTATCAGTATATATATATATATATATACACACACACACATACATTTTATCCAAAATAAATGTTTTAAATTATTAATAAATAAAAATGATTTGCTTAATTTATATTACAATAAATAAAAATTATTTGCTTAATGTACTTGAATACATTAACTATATTTTAACAAGGTTCTTATTAGATTTCTGAACTAAAATTATACAGATAATCTAAAAATTTCCAGTAAAATATTTAAAATTGATATAATAAAAAATGCATATAATTTTGAGAGACACTCTCAAAGATTTATATATAATTAATATTTGAATTCTGATACTTATTACATAGAATAATTATTCAGAAGCAGTCTTTAATTAAAATCAGTCACCATGTTAACGTATCTTTAAAATTATTTAAATATCTTTTGTAATTATTAATGCATTAGCATTGAGATTTGTTAAAATAAAAATAAAAACATTAAACTACATTAAATAAAAAAAATTATAATAATGAATAAAAATTATTTGCTTAATTTGCTTGAATAAATGACTACATTTAACAAGGTTTTTGTTAGATTTCTGAACTAAAATACAGACAATTAAAAAATTGCCAATAAAATTATTATTTTTTTATGTAAGTTATGCATAATACACAAAGGCCTCCAGCACATTTATAGAATCGCAGATCCACCCTAATGACACCTGGCCTGCCGGTTGCTGTGGCATTCCCTCCCGTTGCATAATGAGGTTATAAGTGCAAAATCATTTAATGCCCATGTCCTGCACTGGGGCAATTTAGCATTTGCACTGAGACATTTGGAGCTTAAATAAGAAAAGCCCCTTACATAAGATTAGGACAATGGAAAGCTGCATTGTGTAGAGTAGGGGGGCACCTTTCCTCTCAAACGGAAGGTGGTGAGGGATGACAAAGAAGAGTATTGAGTGTTGGCGGTGGGTTTCTTTTTGGAGCAGATCCAGCCTCCTCGGAGAGGGACAAAGCTCCCCCTCTGTGCCTCAACAGAGCCTCTAAAGGCACCGAGTTCCGCAGCTGCCTCCCGCTCCGCCCATTTGCCTCCCAAAATCTCTAATCGCCACTGAATGACCCCCAAACTCCCTTTCCCTCTCTCATACTCTCACTACCATCTTGAGTCCACTAGACCAGTGATTCATTTCTCCTGCGTTCCCCGTCAGCTGTCCAAACCTTCCCTTCAACACACCGGCTGTATGCTCGTATTAATTGCAACAGATCTGCCATGGCTAATTATCTTTGACCCCTTTAGCCTCGTAAGAGTAGCACGTGTCTATGCATCGACTAAGGGTTGGATAGCATACATTTAGGAATATGCATGCACAGATATCCAAATGTATGACTGATATTTTATATATACATATGAGAAAGAGTCTGTTTGATCACTTTTGACACTGGAGCATAGTTTGGTTGAGCTGTTTGTGGGTCAGCTTTGGAGCTGGAGAGAACAGTTGTTCCTCAAGGGGACCTCCTGAGATGGTCATGTGACCATGGCCTAGAATTATATAGCATAAGGACTGGGAGGGGTGCGGCCCGCTGACCTTAACCAATTGTCTCGGTCACTTTGACTTGGTATCTTTTGTTGCTGCAGCTGTAATTTTTGCCATCAACAAAGAAAACATACAAAATAAGTAAATAATATGTAGTTTTGAAATTAAATGCAATATATTTATTGTATATTGTTTTATAGTATAACATATATATATATATATATATATATATATTTATAGTATAAATATTATATATAGATAGATAGATAGATAGATAGATAGATAGATAGATATAGATATAGATATAGATATATATATATAGTTTGATAGTTTAGTTTAATTGTAGTTTGTAGTTAAATGAAAACTAAATGAGGAATGTGGCCTTGTCAAACCACAGTTGAATTAAAATAAGTTTTTATAGTTTATTTTATTTCAGTTAACATTTATTTCACATAACTAAAATATATAATTATAAAATAAAACAATTATATTATTATTAATTGTATGTTAATATATATATAGAGCTTAATATTATAAAAGGTATTTTGAAATATTGTGAATATATACATTATTATTAATATTATTTTATACATAAAGTTGTTATATTTTATTTAATTTCAGTTCAATGTTTATTTCATGTAACACATTTTAAATGGTTTTTATTTAAGTTTTAATTAACTTTAATATCCAATATAATTATTTTAGATTATTCTGTGTGTATATATAATTTAATAGATTAATGTCAAAAGGCAAATGTGTGAGTGATGGTATATAAATTCGGTAATGCCACTGTACTCTTTTGTAAAGTTCAAAAGAACATTTGGTGTGGCTTTGTTTTTAGGAACATTGTTCTAAAGCTAATATCTTGTCATCCCTGTGATTTTGTCATTTCTAGCCTAGTGTCAAGTGAAACAAAAACACAGATTATAGTTTGATATTCTTCTTGCAGCCAGGCTGTATGATGTTGCCTTTTCAGTCACATGAAACCTTCGACCGCAGACACAAAGAGGATTGCTAATTGCTATTTTGCTGATTGCTAATTGCTATTTGCTTCTCAGCTATCACCAAAGCCAAATGTTCCCCAAAACGTTTAGTTGATGCACCACTTGGGCTTTCCCAAAAGAGATCAAGCAAATAAGCGAGAATAAAGTACCTTTAAAAGACTGATTCCTCTTTGTCTTTGACTACTAACCTCTCAGTTTTCATGCTAAAACCTGAAGCGGAAAGGGGGGACATCCACACGTGCGCTCAAGACTTCACAATCAGTGCTTTCAAGCTCCATACCCACTGTTTCACCTCCCTTGCCCACGCAGGGCAGGTGCAGGCAGAGGGGCAGCATTTCAGAGCTTCCTTTGTCATGAAATGTTAGCACTTTACTGCACAGGGGTTGGCTGGCCAGCGCCATGAGCTCCATGCCAAATTTCAGGAAGGAGGATGAAAGCCAAGTCGATTGTGAGACACCAACACCCTTTAAACGTAGAAACAAGTGTAATGCTTCTCTTTTCCTAACGGGGAGCTTCTTCATTCGGAGTGGCGTTTGCTAACTCCCAAAACTCCCTCAGCAGAACTGGATAATAGCTCCGGTTACGTGTGCATTTTGGCAGCCGCAGCAAAATAAAACTTCTCCTGACAGGCAGTGCTGATCGTGTCCTTTTAGACATGAGCTGTACATTAACCTAAGGCAGCCTAAAGGGGTTTTGGAGCTGAATCCTAATTGTATGGCAAGTCAAGCGGCTCCATAGTGCGGCACAATCTGACCTGAGGCAGTGTCACGATTGTCCCCGAGCAGCAGGGTTGTGCATTGTTCAGAATTAAATTGATAATGTTTTTTCAATTCTTAAATACTTTTTAAATTTGAATTGAGTTTAAACTGAGATAGCAATCAGGATGCGGAATTGCAATTTTAATTTGAATGTAACGGAGTAGATTTAAAATGAACTGAAATATAATATATATAAAATAATATATTTAAAATACATTTATGTCATACTAAGTATAGTTCAAATCTATTACCATATTTACTGACATATCGCTCAAGACTGATATAAAAATTATAATTAAACTGCAATGCACATTTCTTATTATTAAGCCTAAAATGTGTTCCACTTTAGCACAACCAAAAATACTTCAGCATATCTTTAGTTGGATTTCAGCACAACTTCCACAAAATTAAAGTGCATTAAGTACAAAATTAGTTTGAATTTAGCAGACTTTAAATATACCAGTTTAGTATATCAAAAAAGTACAATTGCAGGGTATTTTTATTAACTATATAAAATATGTAAATGTATTTGTAGTATACTTTCAGTATATTTATTTTTCACTAGGGAGTATTTTCAGTATATTTGCAATTTTGTATTGCAGTTGAATAGAAATGGCAAAAAAAAAAAAAAAAGAAATATTGGTTGGGTTCTGAAGTTAAAAATCCTATTTATTTCCTTAATGGGGAAATTGATTTTTGAAGTGTTAAAGGTGACCTACATGAACTACGGGGTTGTTAATCAGTGATATATGACCACATTATTTCAGTTTATTTTTTAAATCATTATCATGTTTAACAGCAGGAATCCTGATGAGAAACAACATCACCAATGATTCTGCAAAGAAATCTCGACCAATCAGAGAATAGAAACTAACAAATTGCACCAAAACAACACTTTAGGTGCCTGCCTACTCCCATGAAGCACTGCAAACTACTTAAATATTTGTTTATGTACATATTTTATATGAAATGTAAAATGGATTATTTCTATGCTGTATGTAAAATCAACATCCTTAAACCAATAGTTTATATTTTGTCATTTGTAATGGTTCATGGAATTGTAGTTCTTTCCCTCTTTGACACAACTGTCTTGTCTTTTTTCTGCATTTCAAATCTTGCGATTCAGCTTGTTGGTGTGTTTCATGTTTTATAACTCTGTAATGAAGATTTGGAAAGCCCTATGAATCATAAATGTAAAAATGACTTCCATAACCCAGGCTGTTGAAAAAGTGGGTGGGCACTGTTGCATTCTATTCACGAAATTTCCTCTTCCTGCCCTTCCAGTCCAACTTCATGTGGGGTGTGGCCAATTCAATTCACATCCACACTCATGAATTGAAAAGAAGCCAATTCTTCAATTAAACCCAACTGACTTCTGAGAAGTGACGTGGCTGCTACCAGAGTGCAGTTTTTGGACCGCCAGCTCTGCGTTACAACAAACGCCTTCTGTCTGCACATCTGCATGCACATGCACGATCCATTCATATGTTGGCAGCTGCACGCAGTGTATGTTCATTTCAAACACTCTGTATTTCTGCACGCCTGTCAGTGTATTCTCATGGTGCTGAGAGCCTTAGAAGGCAGTGGGGGTGTCTCATTTTCAGGTTGACTTCTCCGGCCTGGCTTGGCTCTTCAACCCCATTGCCTCACTCGAATTCCAGCTGTACGAAATGGAGAACAGATTGTGTGCATGATGTAAAACGGCAGGCATTCTCCCGTTGCTATGGATAAGGTCATCTGTTGAGTAAACTCTGAGCAGATTAATACACATTATGAAAAGCAGAAAACTGAAAACATGGGACAGAACAATAAAAATGAAAAAAAAAAAAGCTCCTCTGGTGGTCTCTTGTAGCAGACGAAAAATAAGAAGTTAGTGTTAAAGTGTTGTGATAAGAAGTAGGCTGGAGGCTGAAACTTGGCTCAGGGTTCAGAGACACTGAAAACACTGATAAAGAACCAGAGCAGAAAGCTGGCCCTGGGCGCCTTGATGGGCTCGGAGGAGATGACTCACAGGCCAGTGGAGGAGGCCCAGACCAAAGAGGACTCTTAGCAATTAGCGGCGCTTGGACATGACAGCTTTGGGGAAAAGTGGCAGCAGGTTTGTATGCTCTTGTTGTTTGGAGCAGCCATGCCAGCTGACTCAGTCTGCCTATCGTTCAGGCGGGCAGTGTTTAGACATCTTTGATGGACAGCAGGCAAGCAGAGACAGGTGTGTGTTGGGCTCCGAGCACTTGTGTGGAACCCAATCCCTCCACTGGGAGATGCGCTTAAGGAGTTGAGGACACTGAGTATGTGGACGGGAAAAGCATTTAGATGTAGATTTAGGAAGGAAACATTTTGAGGATTGTAAACAGGCTAGGCTGCATTAGCATTCTGATATTGTAGCAAAAATGGCAGGCTTTCCAGTTGCTCACGTTTTCCAGTTGCTCAGCATCATCATACTCATTTAGCTTTTCTAATACGAGTTTTTGATCATGTAAATGCAATCTTCCACTCTCAATAGCTTGCAGTTTATGGTTAGCTAATGCTGCTAGTGCAAGCGCAAGTGTTTTTACTAAGATCAGTTCAGAATTTAGCTCATTTTGCAAATGGAGCTCTTTGTGTTTATTCAGATTATAAAGCACAGTGTTCATTTTCCAAGTTACAGGACAGTTAAAGTCTAGCAGTATGCTAGCTAGCTAGCTGGTTTTACCCAAGATGAAACCATTCAAACTGAAACATAACTAAAACTATATTATGCAGGTATTTGTTTTTTTTCTTGCATTTATATGAATTCTGGCATTTTCTGACAAAAGAAAAAAGACTTGTGAATTATGTAAATCAGAAGAAATATACTATTTTTACACCAAAATAACAGCTCTGTGGTTTAATGCTTGAATGCATGGAAATTTATAAAATCTTAAAACACAAATATTGTCATTTTAAAGTGGTGTTCTACAAAATAAAATGATTATAATATATTATTATGTTTATTAAATATATATATATATATATATATATATATATATATATTTTACATTACAATAGTATTATTGCAGTAATAATACATTTCTATATTGATTTGTTTAATATTTTAGAATATAACTGATAATAATCATATTAGAAGTAATTTTATAAATAAATAATATAAATATTCTAATTATAAGTAAAATATTGTATATTTTTGTAAAACAGGGTTTCCTTATTTTTTTTCTCCTTAAAATATGATCAAATACATATGATTATGTAAACACTGTAAATCAGAAATATTTTAATGCCACAAAAATCTTTAGGCTAATTAGACAAAACAGAGGTATTGACAGACATTTACCAAATGGCTTAAGAGTTTGGCTAATGTAATGAGCAAACTGGGAAAGTGATGACGGAGGGATTGTGACACAACCTTTCCATCATCTTGCTCACTTTTCTCCTTTCTACAGCTTCATTATTCATACTAAAGGTAGGAAAGATGAAAGGAGGCAGAGGAGGGATCTTAAATGGGTTGTCCATTCACAGCCTACTGATTTATGGGGGCCAGTGGGTTACTCTCTCTTCTATAGCCTAATGTAGATGACCATCAGTCACTGTTTGAATCATTTGTGCAAGCCCGGAATTCACACTAGCTCTGGTTACCACACTGGCCTTTGGAGATTGTAGATGCACGCTGGGATACAGTGGTGTACATTAAGTGTGTGTGTGTGTGTGTGTGTGTGTGTGTGTGTGTTCGAGTGTGATAGAATTCCTGCTCTTGTAGCTTAATTCAAGCACGTTTAGAAGTGAACTGACACATGGTGAATAATGAAGGTGGCTTTTGTGTAGGTGTGCAACAAGCAAACCTTTCAGAACATGAGCGTATTACTGCATGTTGACGCGTGGGTCTGGCATTATACTCGGGTTAGCGTGCGTTCGGTATAACAAGCTGTTATACATGCGTTGGTTCTCCTTGTATTTGGCTGAGCAGTTATTTGGTTGCTTGCTACAATAAGTAAGCTGGACCAATGTGCTAACTAAACATCCACAGGAACCTCTTGAGGATAGATGGTTTTGATAAATCTTCACAAACACAGATGCAATGGATTTGCAATTGAGTCCCAATCCCAGTGTTCAATGCACATGTCTAGAAACAATTAAAGATATACATAGTGTGGAAGGTCTGAGTGAAACCGTAGTCTGTGTAACACTTGAAATCATTTCAGCAGTGAATTCATTGGCTGTAAAGCAGAGTCTCCTCTAACAAGGAGCAAACACTAAAGCATCTATGGATTTTACACCTTCTCTCCGTTCCCCTGCAAGGCAAAGGCAACTGTTCTGTTTAAACGTCAGCAGTCGTAAATCAGGGGACTGTAGCTCTTTTAGAAAAAAAGATCTGCTAAAAATACCTTTTGATATTTTTATTAGAAGACATAACTCTAATGCTGCTATCGATGATGCAAACGCCAAAGTCGTGAGTGTTAAGTGAAATGCTGCTCAGACTAGTTTGTTATACCTTCAGTTTGTGAGTTCACGTTGAGAGAACTGTCTGTCAGAACATGAGGTGTTCATCCAGAAATAACATCACATTCTTATTTGACTTATAGGTTTGTATGCAGCAGATTTATGGCAGTAAATAGCTGCTTGTGATCTTCAGGGCTTAGGTTTGTGAAATGTGACTTTAAGAAGCGAGTCACATAGGATTACAGACTCAGATGTGTCTTTTGAAACATCCCATTTTGGCAAATGTGTCCTTTTCTTTTTTCTGTCCCTTGAGATTAACCATCTCCAAATGCAGTTCCCTCTTTAGAAATCTGCATAACACACCCGTGGAGTTGGCCTTAGTTGCCTCTTGAGACATTTCCTCATCAACAGTGAGTCAGTGTCTAAGCTCATGGACCCGGCTTTTTTATTCATTTCATATGTGAAATGTAAGAAATATATCTGGGCTATCATTCGGTTACTTTTGTTAATAACGTGAACTATTACTTAAATGGCAGTAAATTGAACAAAATTTCCACAAATCTGCAGAGAAAAGTCCACAAATGAAGACATTACATACAATTTTTATTTTTAAATAAATGTTTTCTATTCATCAAAGAATACCAAAAATTTATCACAGTTTCCATAAGAATATTAAACAGCACGGCTGTTTTCAACATTGATAATAATTAGAAATATTAGAATGATTTCTGAAGGATGAGACTATAAAATTATAAAATAATGGTAAAAAATTTAGATTTGCATCAGGAATAAATGTAATTTTAAAATATGTTACGATTTCAAATTATAATAATATTTCACAATATTACTGTTTTTACATTATTTTAAATCAAATAAGTGCTTTTCAAAATCATTAAAACCAACTTCAAACTTTTTAACAGTAGTGTAGGTAGGCTGCATATTTTTGAAAACAATAATACCAAACATTATTTTTAATATTAAAAGAATATTTGTTGTTGTTATTTTTAATTATTTGCACTAAAGTGCCATATGTATTGTTTTTCAGCATCTTACTTAATGAGCACCACTTTGAAAAACGTGTCTTGAGATCCTTGTGCTCTTTTTCCCCCTCAACTGCTTTTAAATGAAAAAAAATGCACCATGTATGACTCATAAGAACATTACGGTGGTATTTCAGTTATGAATTGCTCCAATGATTAATTTTACACACAGGTCTGGGAGCATGATTATCTGCTTTTTTTTATACATTTTTTTTTCTTAAATTGACAGCACTAAATTAATCACATCACATCTAAAATGCACAGATTACACAATTTGAGGTGAATATCCGCTCTTAAGCTAAAGTGGAAAAGCTCCCAGGAGCCTTTGAAATAGTGTTAGGCACCTGGCAGGAAAGTTTAGACCCCCCTTCCCATCTCCCACCTCTTTTTTTATTCTTCATCTTTTTTTTGGAGAGTTTAGTTTATATTTCTGATTTTTTTTTTTATTGTTTGTGTTGGTGTGTTGGAAGTATTGAATAAAGAATCTCTTTCGCTTTGCCTTTTATCGCATTCCCTTCCTCGCTGTGTCTCTCTCACTCGCTGCCTGTTGTTTTGTCTCTCGCTCTGTCTTTGTCCCTCTGTGAGGTCTTGGAGGAAGGTCTTGAGAGGGTGAGAGAGAACATTAGAGAAAAAGATGAGGACAGGATCCCAGCCCAGGCATCTCTTCAGTTGTTTGCACGGCATGGGCCCCGTAACCATGGCGACGTCACTATAGATGTTGGGGGCTGGGGACAGCTTAGGTCAAACTGAGGAAAAGGGGTGGACAAACCCGGCTCTTCTCAATACGACTGACATCACTGAAGAGGAATTCACTCTTTCTTCCAGATCCTTTGTTATTCTTTGGAGACCCTTCTATCCTTCCTCTGCTGTTTGGAGAAGCTTGTTCCATTGGAAAAGCAGGGTTGAATTGACTGAAAGGATCGTTCATCCAAAAATGAAAATTCTGTCATTGTTTACTCACATTTATGTTGTTTCAAACCTGTATGACTTGCTTTTATTCTGTGTCACAAAAAGAGTGTTTTTTTATTGTTCATACAATGAAAGTCAGTGGGGTCCAATGTTGTTTTAGACCCCGTTAAATTTCATTGTACATTCTTAAAAATTAAGATCCCAAAGAGGGGGTTTATAACCTCACTATTATTTTTTCCTAGGGTGAAGAATATTTAAATATTTAAAACTCTAAATCTGAAGAACATTTGTCCACTATAAAAAACCTTTGGTGTAGTGGAAATGTTCCGTGGATGTTAAAGGTTCTTCATGGAATCATCCATTTATAAGAAGAGGTTTTATTTTTCATTTTTGGGTGAACTATCTCTTTAAGAAGACTTGGAAAGCAAGGTTCCCATCTGCCCTAGTGACTGCTTACATGAGGTGGTGTAGGCCCGTAAAGAAACGTTTGCATTTGGAGAGTCCATCCAGCCTGACAGACTATAAAATAGAGTTTCAAAGAGCATAAAGAGATTTGAATGGAAACTCTCTGCGAATTTCCAATCCCCATATTTCTTCTTCCTCTTTACTGTTGGTGATTACATAAGCACATGCAACACCCCGTCCTTTCTGTTTTAAAATAAAAACACATTACGTCATCAGCAGCTGCCCCACAATATTTCCAGGGTCTGCCAGTTGCTGTGGTGATGTGTCTTATGTCATATGCCTGGACTGGCCCCCTCCCAAACATTCATGTAGTTATTAACATAACGGTGCACACTGACACCAACAGGACCCAGGTGTCCCCTGTTTAAAAATTCCCATCCCTGCAGTCAACACTTCATCTCGTAGTGGGTGCTCCATGTTGAAACAATGACCCAAATACTCCTGTGGGACTCGCACTATAATCAGAAGTCCTTTGATGAGCAGACAGGAAAATACGAGTCACTCGAGAAAGGGAGATGAGTTTTTTTAATCCCCCCACCTTCCCAGCTCATTCTTCCTCTCTCTCTCTCTCTCTCTCTCTCTCTCTCTCTCTCTCTCTCTCTCTCTCTCTCTATCTCTCTCGCTTCTTTCCCCTAACACCAAATCCAGGAAACATCTGTAACCTCATCCATGGGCAGGGTCGTATGTTCACAGAATCTCTAGGGCTGCTGCTGGACTATTTGGAAGGAAGGCAATCAGGAAACTTGTCAAAATTTTCTCGTAATGTGATACAGTGTAGAGATGTTTCAACAGTAAAGGTAACAACAATAGTTATGGTAACAACATCTACCTCTTTAAACCCAATTGTGATTTTTTTTATTTTTTTTTTATAATTTTGAGAAATATCTTCTTGCTTTATACTTATTATTACTTAATAGTTTAGAATACAACATCTACTGCTTTAAACCTGATTATGAATGTTATTATTATTACTATTATACTTTAATAGTAAAGGAAACAACATCTAGCACGTTAAACCTGATTATGTTTGTGATTTTTTTTTTTGTCATCATTATTTTTTAGAAAACGTCTACTACTTTAAACCTCATAGATTTTTAAAAAAAAATCTAATTTAAACTAATTTAGGAAACAACATGTAACACATAACTTGATTTTGTTTTTATATCATTTAGGACAAAGCATCTACCACAAAACCTGGTTACGGCTTTATTATTTTTCAAAATTATTAGTATTATTAAAATTATAGAGTATGGTTTAATGTAACATTAAACATTTTTCCCCCAGATTTTTGTCAGAAATCCTATGCTACCTTGCTTGAATTAAAGGAATAGTTCATACAAACATGAAAATTTTGTCATTATTTAGTCACCCTCATGTCGTTCTAAACCGGTTTGAATTTCTTTCTTATGCTGAACACAAAAGAAGATATTTTGAAGAATCTTTGTTGTTGGTCCCCATTGACTTTCATAGTAGGGAGAGAAATATGGAAGTCAATGGGGACCATCAACTTTTTGATTACCAGCATTCTTCAAAATATCTTCTTTTGTGTTCAACATAAAAACGAAACTTTTACAGATTTGGAATGTCATGAGGGTGAGTAAATGATGGAAAAATGTTCATTTTTGGATGAACTATCCCTTTAAATTAAAAGTTGGTTTCTCCATGCACACTTCTTTTATTTGTAACAAGTAGAGATGAACAAGAATACCCAAGTACTCAGAAGTGATGAAACTACACGCAAATGTAAAAACATTTTTTTATTTTTTTATTTCAGGTTTAGTTATGGCGTCATTTTGAACAGTGCCTACCACTCTGACAGCAATTTGCGGCAACACTGACTCTGAGTGTGTGGCAGCAGCAGCGCTCTGAGGAGAGATTAGAGGGCGTTCACACAGGATACATTCTCCTTTTCAAACAGCTAGACAGAGCTGTGGTCTTCAGACATGTTTCCGCTGGACTATTTTTAACCTGACACACCTTAAAAACGACATCCGGCCATGGACGTCAATCTGACGTCTGTACAATGACCAACAAAATAATGCAGATCTATACTTCTCTTAAACCAGCCCACCTTCTATGAAATGATTCATCTCTCTAGTACTCAAGTAAACAAAATGACCAAAATATCCAAAATGCTATGAGTCACCATGTTTTTGTCCTCTCTTTAAATAATTAGCAGGATCTAGGCATTACCATACATTGCTGCACTATTTACCTGGTTTAACAGGCTCTTTTTTTAATGAGCTAACATTACATTCCATACAGTACATGTCAATGTTTTGTACATGCTCATGTGGTTTTGTTTAGGGGCCCTTATGGACTTGCATTGTCTTTTGCTGCAATTTTTGAAATCATGATGGAGTTACTCTTTAGAACAGCCTTCCAGACACTTCATCACTCACACAACTACACAAAACAGGCCTCAGCCCCTCCTCTGCTTTATATGATTTTAGGGAAAAAAAGGGCATTCCTGTAAAGAACGATAGGATAGCCCATGCAGTAATAATAACAATAATGATGTTTGTCAATGTTCTCAGTAGCTAAATCACCAAAGAGCTGCTCCATCTAGAAACAAGAACAGGGAATGAATGACTCATCTACTTAACAACTGTATAAAAACAATTTAGCACAAGAGTGAACAGAGCCAAGTATAGGCATTCCCTAGGCAACTATATAAAACACCTCCACACTGCCCAATACCTTTTCTTAGTTTTAACTCTTGGTCTGTACTGTAAGCCGTAAGTGTTTCTTTAAATGCTACTAGCACAAAGTTTGCACTTATTCTGAAATCAGTGATTAATATGTCTATTAGTCTCTAGCCTCTGTGTCTATATGGATGGAGACCAAACCCTTAATTTCAGAAGCAGCACAGTGACTCACAGGGCCTGTGTCAGAATCTACATTTTTAACTGCCGCCTGCACGGCTGGCATTCGTTCACTGTGTACTAGGGCTATGCAGAAAAATTCATGAAATTCATTGTATATGTATATCTCTACTTATTTTTTATAAGAGGAACTATGAGTTCATAGTAGAAGACAGTAGAAGTGTAATAAAAATATGGAATAAAAAGCTTTTTTTTTTTTTGCTTTTTATGTTACTAAATGAACAAAATACAAAAACAGTTATATAATGTAAGAAAATTATTTTATATAATGTTATAAAATGATTAATGTAATAAAATGTATTAATTTATTAATCTTTTTTTTTATTTTAGAAAACATATCAAAGATGCCAGAACAGTCAACATTCTGGATCATTCCATTATTTTATCAGAAGAATTATATTTTTATAACTTCCTTTTTATATATACTCATACATATAGACAAACATTATTGTTTGAGGTCAGTAAGATTTTTTGTAATGTTTTTGAAATAAATCTCTTACCAAGGGTGCAGCAATGCAGTACAGTAATACTGTGAAACAATAGTAGAAATGTTTTTGTTGTCTATGTTCTATAATTATTCCTGTGATGGCAAAGCTGAAGTCTTAGTGTCACATGGTCCTTTAGAAGTCATTCTAATATGCTGATTTGGTACAAAAGAAACATGTATTATTATTATTATTATTATTATTAATGTTTTATTAAGATTCTTTGATGAAAAAAAAGAATATCCATTGAAATATCCAACAATATCCATGATCCATTCTGTCTCATTTAGTATGTTGGCTAATTTTATAATGTCAGCCAAACAATATAGAAAATATTGTGTATATATAAAATATTGCCCAGGGCTACTAAGTGTACTATTTCTTGGTGTGGATGCTGATGAGACAGTGAGGTGTTGGGAGGGGGGGGGGGTGTTTATGTGCTTAGATGGGTGGTAAAGCAAACTGCCCATCACTTTCAGTGAGCTCCATGGACAGAAAACTAAACGTGTGTCAGAAAGTGACCCTTCTGTTTGCAGGAGGGAAGAAGATCCTCAGTGACCTCTTTCTAAACTCCCCCCACCTCTTCCCATATCCTGCTGAGTATCTCACGACAGACACATCACAACCTCTCCAGCATCTCTTCATCCAGACAGTCAACACAACACATAAGCTTTCTGCTTGTTTGCCAACATAACTGTGCCTATGCAGCTATTTGGTATTTAGCGGAATTCACTGCATGTATGTTTATACCATCAAAATAAGTCATGTTTCAAAACTACATTCTCTGACAGTTGTTTGACTGGTGTTGTCCACACCCTACCCCTCTCAACTCCCTGTCAAAACAATGGTGATCTCTGCTCTAATAATCTACCACCCCGATTGGTCTGCCACAGATTACTCTCGGGCCGCCAGCTGTCGGGAGCTCAGCAAAGCTTTTTTTTACCTTTTCTTTTTTGTAAGATTCCATCCATGATCCTGAGATTCCTCAATTTGAGCGTATTAACACGGCTTCATATAGCTAGTCTGGGACCGAACCCAATTATTTTCATGCCAGTAAACAATAGAAGGTTAAAAGGAAACCGGAAAACCCTTACTGCTCCATGCCGATAAGGGCCTATTCGCTTCCCAGCCTCTCGGGAGCCAAGAGATCCTGGCTTCGGATCAGTCTGGTTGAGTTTGTTTCCCCTCTTCCCTGCTACTTAAAGCTTTTGTGGATTTGTTTTTATTTCTGAATCTGAATGGCAAGGTTTGACTGCCTCTGTTATGGCGCAGTGTGATTTCGGGTGGGTTTTGGAGGATAAATGTCCCAGAAGCACGCTTTCGGGCAAAATGTTATAGTGTAGAAGGATTAGTAACCAATCAGAGAACCGCAGTCAGTTAATTCCTTTAGAGTCTGCAGTGTTAAAACAATGGCGAATGTATGCGTGTGTGTATGCGTTTAACCTAATGTTCTGTAGAACTGGAGTCGAAATGCCGATATTGTATCAGAATTAATTGAAAGTGGAGACTTTGGGGCGTCTAATGGAAGGCTTTCTGTGAATAGGCTGCCAAAAATAGTAGCATTGCCAGGCGACTGTTATTGCAGCTGCTCCCATAACTTCAGTCTGCATGTACATAGATCCATGGTATTTACATGGGCAGATGCTTTAATGCTGGTTGTTTGTCTCCTAACACAATGTCTGTAGTCTCTAGTGTAATATGATTGATGGCCCAGCGACTGACAGATTCACTCTCTGATAACACGTATGATACTTATCACTACGTGGCTGTCATACAAACAATGCACCATAATATTATAAGATTTAGTTGAGTAAAAACAGAAAGTAAGCCTGCTGTTATCAGTGATTCCTAGTATTGTCAGCTGATGATATTTTATGCTGCTTCTATGTAAGGAAAAAAGCATTCCATCAGCGTTTTAGCTCCAAACACCATCAATCGCAAGAACATGCAGAACGACCTCAGTCTTACACCAGCAGTAGTAAAACAACTTTGGGTTACTGCAGAAATGTTTATGAGAGGTTAATGGGAAATATATGCCTAGATAGATAACTAAAGGAAGGGAGTACAGGTGCCAAATGGAATTTTAAAATGTGCATTTATATATATATACATTTATATATATATATATATATATATATATATATATATATGAAACTTAAAATATATATACATGCTTTTAGAAATGTGTGTGTGTATTCAAAACCTTTGGGTCTGTAAGTTTTAAGAATATATATTTTCAAAAGATGTCTTTTATACTCACCAAGGCTGCATTTATTTAATCAAAAGTAGAGTAAAAACAGAAATGTTGTGAAATATTACAATTTAACATAACTTTTTCTATTTGAATATATTTTAAAATGTTATTTATTTTAAAATGTTATTAATTTTCAGCAGCCATTATTCCAGTCTTCAGTTTAACATAATCAGAACTCATTCTGATATGCTGCTCAAGAAACTTTTAATCAATTTTGAAAACATTTGTGCTGCTTGATAAGTTTGTGCTACTTTTTGTTTCAGAATATTTTTGCTAAATAGAAAAGTTCAAAAGAACAGCATTTACTTGAAATAGATTTTTTTTTGTAATATTAATGTTTTAACTATCACTTTTAATCAATTTAATGCATCCTTGCTCAATAAAACATCTTAACGACCCCAAATTTTTTAACAGTAGTGTATAATTTATTGGTCATCTGAAAATAATTATTTAAAATATTTTTATATATTATTTTGTACACTAAATATGTGTATACTTTATATAATTATTTTACGGGTGACTTTATTTTACTATATTTTATATGATGATATGGCAGTTCTCTTGAACTTACACTTATTAATTTAATCTAGTGCTGTCAAATCGATTAAACGTATCCATATATATATATATATATATATATATATATATATTATATATATATATATATATATATATATATATATATATATATATAAATCATGTATAAATATTAATATATATAAATGTAAATTTTTCTTAAATATATGCATGAATACACACATTATGCAAGCACAGACTTTTATTTTGGATTATTTATCAATTTCACAGCACTAAATTTTAATCTATAAGAGAAAGCGTTTGAGAATATGTATTTATTGGCTGGTCATGTGATTTTAAAAGAAATTGTTTTTAAAGTTAAGAATGAAGTTGGAAAATACTGAAGCATGTTGGAACAATGCAGTGGCTTTTGGAAACCAGTTTTTAGTTTATTACACAGAAAACATGCTCCTTTGGCTCTCACCTCATCACTGCACTAAGAAAAATGGCATTTTATTGATCACTCTACAGCACACTTTAGACAACATCAGTAAATCACATTGAGCCTAAACTATAATTCTCTTTGTGTGCCTCCTTTAGGAACAACAGAGCGTGTCTGCTTGATCCAAGGCACTGTAGAGGCGCTGAACAGCGTCCATGACTTCATCGCAGAGAAGGTGCGGGAGATGCCGCAGAGCGCTCAGAAAACAGAGCCGGTTAGCATACTTCAGCCACAGACCACCGTCAACCCTGACCGTGTCAAACAGGTGAGGCCTCACTTCCTTCAACTCACTCTATTTCCTGTTTCTTCCTATTTCCAGTTTCCTCTCAGATCTTGCATGAGATTGTGTACTCCCTTTTTATTTATGCTACAATTATATAAGATTTTATAATAAAAAGCACAATCCCACGGACCCATGAATATAGTCAAAGAATTAAATAAAGTTAGGAGGGACATTTTGATTATGTAATTCTTTCTTATAAACAGTGTTAACTCAGTCAAACTCTTGAAGATTCTGAGTGTGTTTCAATTAGACAAGTCATTGATTGTGTTTAGGTGATTACTGCCACCGGTCACTTAGGAAAAATAGAGAGAGTTGGCTGTATTCATGAATAATTTACGGCATGCTGCCGTTTTCTGTTCTTAGTTTTTAGTTAAGCCTGTCCATTAAAGAAGTGTCCTCTTTGTGCTTATTGAGCAGTCTCTGTGAAGAGAGGGCCATAACCTGAATTCCTAGAACATAAGTCCAAGACACTTACCCCTGCAGAGTTGCCGACCTAATTATTTATGCATGTAATTGTAGGGCTTATCAGCGGAGTAACACATCTCACTTAAGTGCACATTATTGTCTCTGCTGGGAAAGCATCACTGCAGGCACTGTCTGCATTCTGCTGCATTGTGCAATATGACAAGCTATATTTTATACAGGAATGCAGAGAGGTTAGAATGTAGAGATACACTGAGCATGTACAGCTAACTTCCTTGAAATATACTTAGGATTATTTTATTGTTCAATCCTTTGATCAAGATTGACTGATAGCATTGATTGTTTAACTTTTTTGTTTAATTTATAATTAAATATGTATTCTATAATGAAATATTGTATGTATTAGGGATGTGCATATCCATAACTGAGGCTAATGCGATACGCATCTCGATGCATAGCCAACGATACGATACATTAAAGATACATATGAAGCAGCTACTGATGCGATGTGATACAATTCACCCCTATTACGATTCAGTGCTATCCAATTAGATTCAGTTTCATACGATGCAATGGAAAAAATATGATGCTATGCAATTCAATATGGTACAGATAGTTCGCTTTTATTTCTTTGGTTCATTGTAATTATTTGGTGGAAGATGCAGCTCTACCTCTGGCGTGTTAACCTATATTTCATGTGACTCTCAGAACACGCCTCACGTTCTGTTGTGACCCGGTGATACGTCATATTCACGTAGCGGCGGATGTGATGAGAGAACGCACTTGAGAAAGAGAGGAGAAATCAATCTATGGTTTTTACCAATGCAAATATGTTAGAAATTATGCATCATGAAACAAATGCCAACTTGTATCTGATGCACACTTTTTATATCTATATACTGTATATATATATACACACACACACACACACCTGTAATATAAATTCTATAATATATAACTAATATTTTTTTCTATAAATTAGTATAAAATTGCAATAATAAATCTATATGTAATATTTAATTTAATAATTATATATATACACACACACACACACACTCATATGCATATATACATATTCAGTTATATATTATAGATATATTACAAGGATATTACAACTGTATATTATATTAAAGATGTATATTATAAAATATTTTAACCTTTTATATATGAATAGGTATATGTTTATTTTATTATAGTAATTTTATTATAATATATATAATTATATATTTAGTTATATAGATATATATAGTTATATAATTGATATTATTAAATTATATAATTATTAATATATATATATATAAAATATACTGTATATTACTGTAATTTAATAATATATATTTGTATGTATAGGTATTTGTTTTTACTTTTTTAAATTTTATAATGAAATATTTAGTAATAAATAAAGTATATTTTATTTATTCATTATTCACAAAATATTGTATATTTTTGTCAATATTTAATTCAGTTTTTTATTATATCATATATTATTTTGCACTAAAGGATTTTATTCTTCACTAGTCAAAATTGCGATTTGCTTTTGAATCCGGTCCACAGTGTAATGTGATAGAGGTCATATGATCTTGCATTGCCATTGCGTTCTTTTCCAATTGTCACCACACGTGTGGCTGTCGTGGCATGTATCTCATTGCAGTACACACTGATTGAGAGATCGAGGGCAAGAATTGAAGTCATATTAAGCAACAGCTGCTGATTTCGGGTCAGGAATGTCAACTGCTGAGCCTGCAACCAAATGGCCAGGGCAAGAGCGCGACTGACACCTAACTTAATCCACCCGCCCTTCCACACAGGAAATCAATCTGATCATCTATATGGCTTATTGTTATGGATGCCTCATTGTTTTAGACAGTGTTTAACTAAACTCAGATGGCAAAGTGCCAGCCTGCACTGGCTTCCTCTGGTCTGCGGGGTTTCCTCTGATCTTTTCCTCCGCCTGTTTCCCACATCCTGTTTTTTCAGGAAATGGACCATTAATGCACAGGAAGACAAGAGTCCCTGATGTTGTCTATAGGTAGACACAGTAAATCACTGCAGTGTGGCATTTGCACTTTCCTGACTGAAGAGACACTGTATATGCGAGCGAACGTTCAATCCTAAAACAAATCAATCCTAATGTCTTTTATTCAACTGAAAATCTATAGTACTGCATATGAAAATTACAATAATTTTCAAATCATTCAAGGGTAAAGAAATTATTCATATTCTCTACTTTCATTAAGGATCAGCTGACTTCTGAAGCATATTCACATAGTATTTATGAACATTGGCACTTAACGGTTACTCCTGCTTTGCTTATGACTTTGAAAAGTGGAACAATTTCTCTGTAATCTCTATTTTTCAACATCACAGAGAAAAGAATGAATTTCTCCATGCATCACTGGCTTTTCCGTAATAACCCACAGCTTTGCTTCTATTAAATTGATCAGTGGGATTGCCTTAAGTGGTTGTGCTGTTTCGAACCATCCTTTCCCTTCAAGACACCACCAAAGCCAGCCTATTTAATTATCCTGCATCGTGAATCTAATAAAAGTTCTCATTGAAGCACTATGCCCGCACACACTCATAGACAGCTAAGCGAAACACTGCTGTGTTCTCTGCTTGTCTCCTAAATTAAAAGTGACATCAGGAAAATTGCTATAATGTCTAAAATTGAAAAAAACCTTCTCACCCAGCCTTCCCTTCCCATTTCTCCCCTCCCCGTTCTGCTCTCTAGAGGGATGGTGACTGGCTAAAATGTTTTATGCCTTTTTTAACCTTCAAATCCATCAGCCGGCAAGGAAAAAGGTCACTGTCTCTCCACGGAGTATCGATCTCATTTCCAGAAGAGCCAATGGAGAGGGAGAGTCTTACACAACATTGGATGTTCGACAAGGAAGTACATCCTCTAATGCCAGGCATCAAATCTCTTTTGGGTGAAAGAAAGGACAGATGCCTTCTGTGTTGTGTGTCTTTAGTATTTGCAGACTCTGTTGGTTGTTTGTTTTTACAGTCACAGCGTATTTGTGGAAAGCATGTGTAGAGCTTTCATTCGCTATCTTATGATTTCTACAGGGTCGTGAAAAATATGGAAATATCAGGGAATTGTGGTTTCCAAGCCCTGAGAAGACATGTTTCATATGTTTAGAATGAGTAAATATTTTTTATTAATTTATAAACGATTTTATATATATATATATTGGTATTGGTAAATATTTTATATTAATTTATAAACGATTTTATATATATATATATGATATATATATTAATATAGCTAGAAATTTTGAAAATTTTTGTAATTTATAAACGATTTTATATATATATATACATTTTTTATTAATTTTGAAAATATTTAATAGTGTAGAATTTACTACATTTTTGGTAACACTTTACTTAAAGCTTTTATGTATAATGCATTATAAAAGTAGTATTAATTTAATTATGCCTTGTACAATTTCATGAATAATTGTAACCCCAGTTAATATATTATAATAACACTTGTCAATTCATTGTTACATTATGCATTACAATTATTTATGACAAGATATAATGTATTACAATGCACAATATGAATGTTTATAATGCATTATACATAAAGGCTTTAAGTAAAGTGCAACCAAATTTATCTTCTGGTTTTATGCCTCTGTAAAATGTTTGTCTTTTGCAATTGTTCTTTACAATTTCAAAGCTATTTTATAGTTATTGCACTTACAAATTGCACTTAAATTCCATGCCAAAAATATATATTATAAAAAACTGACTTTTTCAGTTTTCTGTGATTTATAATTTCAAAACTTTATTTTATAACCATGAAATGTGATAACAGTTGTCAAAAGAGGTTTAAAATTAGGAGGTGTAAAATATTGTTTTCACTCTATATGCAACATAAAGCCCTAAAATAGCATGTCCGATGGATGATACAAGAGGATATTAATAAGTCAGAATGACGAGCATTATTATCAGGGATTATATTGGCTATATCAGAAGAATTGACATGTCTATATCAAGTCTCACAGTGAGTGTCACACCTACCTTAAAAGCAGGTCGCCCCATTGATATTGGACTGTGGTGGTCTCATATTGTCTGTGTGTGAGAGGATGTTCCTATCCGAAGCTCGCGCATCTCTAATCCTGAGCCGGACCCCTGGAGATACGACTTGTAACATTCTTTGATGGATGCAGGACTTGAGCTGTCTGAAATGGCATAAAAATCAATAATAAATTAGATCTTTATTAAATATGCATCTGTAAGGCTCATACTTCGTTTGGTGTTGCTCTGCATTTGGGTTCCAGAGAGATCTATGATTTCAAGGCTAACCGTTCAAGACTAGATGATTATGTTGAGATGGATATTTTCTGATGCAAGTTTATTTTAAATAGATATCCACATTTGAAGATCTTTAATCATCCAGCTTACTAGTATATGAGCTTGTAGGGATAGTTTCCCAAATTCTGTCATCATGACATCCATTCTTCTGTGGAACACAAAAGGTTTTTGAAGAATGTTTCTGAAGAAAAGTATTTTTATCCATACAATGAAAGTCAGTGAGGTCCCAAACAACATTGGACCCCATTGACTTCAACTGTATAGACAAAAAACGAATCTTCCTTTGTGTTCATACAGGTTTGGAATGACATGAGGGTGAGTAAATGATGACAGTACTTACATTTTTTTGTATACTATCCATTTAAGATCTCAGAATGTTTGTCACATTCTAGATGTTTATTCAAAATAATGTCAATCTGAGACTTAAAATATGAATGTGTTCTATTGGAGAGGGCAGCACACTGGATTTTGGGGAGATTGAGGACCCTATTTTAGTTTACTATGAGCTTGGCCATTACAGGACAGACTATTTTTGGGTGTGTCACCCCTTGTGATCTCACTTAGGGTTATTAAATGCAGTCTAGATAGCTGAAGACTAAAACTGTTTGTTTATTTATGGAGGAAACTGTTGTCTTTTGCACTCATAAATGCATATTAATTGTTTTGATATGTCTCCAAATATATCCATTTTAACACCATCATGTCTAAAAGTAGAAAAAACAAATTTAGTAGTATAACAACATTTAAAAATTGGTGGAGAAACTATTCCTACTCAGAAATTGCTAGTAAATTTAACAAAGAATCGGCAAAGTAAATGTGAAATTTTGAAGTATAAAGACTGAAATAGTAATTTCTTCTAAAACATACTCTAATAATCTTTTATTTACAATGTCATAAATCTATTTTTACAGTGTACAGGTGAAATGAGTAGCTTGCTGCATTCTGCTCTTGTGCTCAAAATATAAAAAGGCAGTGAAAATGAGCCATAACACAAGCTTGCTTGCTGCGTGTGAGCCTGACAGAAAGAATTACAGGGAGTGAAAATTGAGAGTCGACCACTTGTACAGGACCCTCGCTAGCAAACAGCAACCTTTCACGACAGTCATAAGACCAAGGTGAGGAGGAGGAGGAGGAGGACAGGGTGTTATTTTTAACTTGTGTGGAGTCTTTTTTTTCTTTGTCAATGCCAGCAGCCAGAGCACACAGGCAGATGCTGTACAGAGATGGGCGGCTAAGCCCAGGATCAGGAGACAGGCGATTAACCCAAAGGCAAGCGCTTAAGACTTCAAAGTGCAAACAGCTACGGCTCTAGAGTCAGGCACTGTTCCGGGGACAGAGGTTGGGAGGGGGGAACAGTTGCTCGGGTGGGATGCGCCAGGGGTCACATCGCTTGAGACCCCTGCCATCTTCAGGACTGGGTGCATTTTGCTGGCACATCAGTAGAAAGAGTTTAGAGGAAGTTTGAATTGCTTTTTTCAACGGTTTTTATAACGCGCAGCCGGATACAAAGACTCCTGGGGCCTCATCTGCTCGTTCAGCAAAAACCCACACAGAACGAGACCGTATCCTTTGATTAATTTCTTGCTATAGTCTCAGATGCTGCTCTCATTATTTTCTTTTTCTTTTCTTTTTTTTGTAGCAGTAATAGAACAAAGTAACACAGTCTACATAAGGAGTACATACATGTCCTTCATGGTTGACCAATCTTTCATTGCCCATTACCCACAACCCCCTGCAGCATCCTCCTGACAATTCATCAAAGGCTTCTAGTCCCAGATGACTGGTGGCGCAGCGGCAGCAGGCGTCTCTCTCTCCCTCTTGCACTCTTTATTTCTCTGTCTCAGCCTCCCTCTTCCGTTCACTCTTTTATAGATAGACGTAGCAGGCATCACCTCTTCTAGCTCAGCACTTAAATGCATTCAGTGAAATGAACCTGCATATGTGTCGACGCTGCTCGATTCCTACCCAACAACCTCATTTCAATCAGCGCTTCTCCTGCCAAATCCCATCATCGAAAATGATGGCATCATAAAGAAAAAGGTGGAAGAGCTGGAACTGCTATAAGTAGCAACAAATGTCATTTAATTATGCTAATAGTTATTTTGAAAAAATCATCTTTATCATATTGTGGATTTTGGTGTAAATGTAAGAGTGTTGTTGATAATATTTTTGGATAGACAGTAGTGCTGTATATATACAAATATACACACGCATGTATTATGTAAACAAACTTTTATTTTGGATGCGATTAATCACGATTAATCGATTTGACAGCACTAATCGACAGATATATTGACTACCTTCAGATATATGTATAGATATATTGACTAATATTGAATACTGTTTATATATTAACTACCGATTTATACACTACCATCCAAAAGTATGAGGTCAGTAAAAAATATGTTGGTGAGTTTTACCTTCACAGGAATAAATTACATTTTAAAACATTAAAATTTTATTAAAATGGAAACATTTATTTTTTTTGAATGTGTTTTTGATCAAATAAATGCAGCCTTTGTGAGTATAAGAGACTATTTAAAAAAAAAATCTTGCCATTTTTTATTTAAAATAATTATTAATAAAAAATATATTAATTATTATTGTGCATACAGTGCATTTAAATAAAGGTCAAAAGGAGTCAAAATCTGTATCAGGAAGTTACTAATAGTGAAATTATTTAAATATATCCCTACAATGTACCATTAAACTGTAATACTTCTATGAGCTCCGTCTTAATAGAAGTTGTCCATACAGTGGAATCCAAAAGTTTGAGAGCACATTAAAATCTAATTCAACTGAAGCCTGAAAAAAGTTTTAGGATTTTTATTTTATTTTTATTTTTTTTAAGGAATAAAATAAAATTAAATAAAAAAATTTATTTTTCGGATTTTAAGGTCACTAATCAATTTGTGAACTCCTTTGAACAAAAGGTCTATAATAAATAATTTCGCAAAATAGATGCATTTTAACTGGAGGTCTCAGACCTTTGGACTGCACTGCGTATGTACAGATCAATCACAGTAAGTCTCTGGTGCCAAAAACAATCTGCTTTCCACTGCATTAAACGCTAATCGCGAATAAAATTATTTTCCTTATACAAGGTTCTGTTTATTCTAGCAAGATAAAAAGTGAATGTAGGAGTCCATGAAATTTCCTGTCGGCAGTTTTTCATTTCTATGCTAATTCGGCTGAGCTGAATGAGAGTTCGAGCTACAGTGGCAAGGCTAAACAGCCTCTGTATAGACATGTCTGTGGGCAGCGAGCTTCAGCAGACCTTGAGGCAAAGAGTGAAAAGAACGAAAGAGCTCACAAAAGAAACAAACGTAAAGGCTGAGCCGATCACCACCCCCTCCCCAACCTCTCTCACTCTCTCTGCTTTCCTCTAGTCTCTCCTTCGCTTTGTTCATACACACACACATACAAACACACGCCCCCACAGACACAAACATCCTCGCTCTTCTCATCTCCCCTTTTTACCATTTTCATCTTTCTATCTGTCATTTTGACAGTGCAAATATTCTGAATCCAGCATTGTCAAAGCTCTCTCGGAGGGCTGGAGCTTTTCATTATACAGAGTAATTAACTGTCAAAGCGAACACCACACCGCATATTTTGTTTTCTCACAATGCTATGGCACTAGATGTATCTGGCAATGATCAAAGAGATCAAGCGCTAATTTGTTGGTTCAATTATTAAGCGAATATGTCAAGGTTACACGGACGAAATTCAAAAAGTGTGTGATGTTTTCTTATACATGTGTGCACATGCGGTTTTATGGCACAAGTAGCTGGTGGTTTTAAGTGAATGGTTGCGAGCATATAAGGTGGGGGGTGGGAGGGTGGTTGCTATGCATCATTCCGACTCCCTTTCAGTCCCCCTTGAATGCTGGAGTTGAGTTTCCATGGAAACACTGACCCCTGGGAGTCATGCTTTTCAGGAGGAGCCTCTTTTTACCTAGTGATTCACAGCTCAGGAAGTACAAGAACAAAACACAAGCATCTTTATATTTATATTCTAATACATAATTTTCTGGGCTCATCAGTGTTGCATTTTTCCTCTCGTCATTTTTATAAGAATATCATTTTAATCATATTTTTCTGTTTTCTGCTTCCTGTCTCATATTTTTTTTTTTTTGATATACTTTGTTGTGTTTTGTACCTCAGATAAACCAGTGTTACACTATTATAGTATTTATATACTATTTATTTTGAATGAGCTTTTTTTTCACGCTTTTAGTCATTTTAACTTTAGTTTAATTCTCACTAATTTTGTTATGTAGTTTTGGCATTTTTAGTAGTTTTTTTCTTATACTTATATATATATATACATATATATATATATATATATATATATATATATATATATAATATTTTTTAAGTAATTGTATCTCTTCTTCAGCTTAAACATGTTTAATTAATTGCCAAGGCAACATTTTTAATTTTAAGTGTATCTTATATGTATATTGTAAATTAGTTTAAAATTTAAGTTTTGTTAACAATTACAATACTGAGATGAACATTTTTTTTTGTATTTTAATGTGATATTTTACAGTTGACCTAATGGGATACAATGTGGAAAAAAATCTAGATAAATTCAAGAAACAAAAATTCTCTAATCCTTTTATGTTATTTTAATATTTTATAAGCTCAAAATGGTGATCAGTTACAGCACTAAATACAGTTTCTCTTATACATTCACATAACTTTTAACTTAAGAACATGATATGTACACTGCTTACATAGAAACAAATTCAAATACTTTTAGGAAAGAAATCTTAATGAACACATCTAGTAACATTGCTTTTAGCAACATTTTAACAAGATCAGGATGTTCTGTGTGAAGCTTTGGTAAAACGTACCAGCATGAGTCACTGCTTGATCAGAGGAGCAAGCCTTTCTAAGTTAGGGAAGAAACCATGGTAACCACTGTTTACACTTTTCTTCCCTCCATCAATGAGGAAATTGTTTTTCGCAGAAATTGTCTAAAATTTACTCTCTGAGAACACTACACTGCTGTGCCACTAAATTAGTAGATTAAACACATCTGTTAGATGTAACTTGATTTGTGGTTTAACTGATAAAAAGGCAACTTGAAACAAAGTAATTGCTGTAAAAAGTGCAGGCATTGGTTTTTAATACATATGGGTGCAGTTGCTGCAGAAATAGTTGTTTGTGTTCAAAGACACTAGTTGTGCTGCCACTAATGGGCTCCCAGTGGATAAAAAACATTCTTCTTAATTGTTAATCCCAAAACTGAAAAAAATGGTGCATTCTTAACTAGCACAAGAGTGCTGGAGAGTGACTCATTAACTGACACCAGCCTCTCTGCTTATGTTCTCTTCAGGCCAAGCTCATAGTGCCTAACAGCACGGCAGGGCTGATCATCGGCAAGGGCGGAGCCACGGTGAAGGCCGTCATGGAGCAGTCCGGTGCCTGGGTCCAGCTCTCACAGAAACCCGAAGGCATCAACCTGCAGGAACGTGTTGTCACCATCAGCGGGGAGCCTGAGCAGAACCGCAAGGCTGTGGAGATCATTGTGCAGAAGATCCAGGAGGACCCACAGAGCAGCAGCTGTCTGAACATCAGCTACTCCAACATCTCCGGCCCTGTGGCCAACTCCAACCCCACCGGTTCCCCATACGCCAACTCGGCGGAGGTGATGCCAGCTGCTGCGGCAGCGGCGGCGGCCACAGCCTCCAGTCTCCTAGGGCAGGCCAGTCTGGCTGGAGTGGGCGCTTTCCCCACCACCATGTCCAGCTTCTCAGGAAACGACCTGCTGGCTATCACATCCGCGCTGAACACATTAGCCAGCTATGGATACAATACCAACTCCCTGGGCCTAGGGCTCAACCCTGCAGCTGCCTCAGGAGTCCTCGCTGCTGTGGCCGCAAGCGCCAACCCAGCTGCAGCTGCGGCCGCGAATCTGCTAGCCTCCTATGCCAATGACGCATCCACCAGCTCCGGCCACCCGGCGACCAGCCTGGGAGGCTTCACGCTAGGATCGCTCGCCGCCGCCACCGGAGCCACCAACGGCTATCTGAGCGCTGCTTCCCCGCTGGTGGCAAGCTCCCTGCTGGCCACTGAGAAGCTGAACGAGGGGGCCAAAGATGTGGTGGAGATTGCGGTGCCAGAGAACTTGGTGGGTGCCATTTTGGGGAAGGGAGGCAAAACGCTTGTGGAGTACCAAGAACTGACGGGAGCCCGCATTCAGATCTCCAAAAAGGGAGAGTTTGTTCCTGGCACCAGAAACCGCAAAGTTACCATTACCGGATCGCCAGCCGCCACACAGGCAGCCCAATATCTTATCAGCCAGCGAATCACATACGAGCAGGGTGTGAGGGCCACCAATCCGCAGAAGGTGGGCTAAAAACAGGGAGTATGAAAAAAGGAGAGAAAAAGAGTGGGGGATGGGGAAGATACAGAGAAAGATGGAGGGCTCGAATATCGACGAAAATCGGCCACATTCTTTGCGGGAAAAATCTCAGTATTAAAACAAAAAAAAAGATAGAAAGAATTCCTCTCAAAGTGGAAAATTTGAAAAAGAAAATGTGTAAAATGTAAATATGGGTTTAATCCTTAAGTTCAGGATTTTTATTGGTTGATTTTGTTTTGCTTTTCTTTTGTTTGTTTTTTTGTGCATTTTCTGGACAGCAGTGAATGGCATTTCAACCTGGCATGCTGCCACGCTGCAGTTCCGAGCAGATGGGCAAGGTGGTCGGATGGGGGACAGTGGGGTGGAGCAATCCCAGGAATCGGCCCTTTCCCCACCCCCATCCCCTCCTAGCTGACAGATTTTTGTTCTTTAATTTTGTAGTCCTTAGTTTAACTTCCACCCTTTCGCCCATGCCTTCTCTTTAAGAGGGCCTGAGACTGATTATATATCCCCCCAAGTCTGACACCCCATACCCCAAACCCCAGCCCCCCTCGCCCCAGCCCTCCTGATCCCAGCCGGCCCGACCCTGCCCTGCACTGGGCAGGATAGGGCAGGGGATGCAAGGCTGCTGCAGGGTCTCTCAGCGCCACTAGACATTGACCTGGGGTTCCAGTTGGACCAGGTGTATGCCACTACAGATGTTGTTAGCATAAGGGAAGCTTGTAGATCATGTTGCGGACATAGGCCAGGACGCAAAACGCACCTGAATCTTTCGTACCAGATCTCCTAGAAAATTGTGGCATTCGTCTATGGATTTCGAGATCTGGTGTTTATACAAATACAATTATCATTATTATTATTATTACTACTACTATTATTATTACAAATTATCATCACCATCAACGTTATTTATTAATATGATTTCACCCATAAGGACTGAGGTATTTCCTTTTGTTTTTCTTAATCTGTGAATTCAGGTTGACATGAATGTAAAGACAATATTTTGGATTTAGTTTTTTATTTAAATAGATTGAATCGTGTGTCCATGTAATATATGTCTTATTTAACATCCACTGATAACTGCACCGTCGGCACCAACAAAGAGAATAGGGGCAGATGTACTCTACAGTGATATTAATACAAAACACACACACACACACACACACTCTGCAAACTATTACCAGATTTAAATGCTGAAAATGCAACTAAACATACGCAGACTTGAAATCACAGTGGGACTAGACAATTTATTCACATATCTACTGAATGAGAATGTAGGTCTTTGCACAAGTCCAAGGGAGTGTCAGAATATGACTTTATATGGAAGCCAATCCCTTTATGTAACATCCCAAAACATATCCCCATCTTTACTCTACGCTGCCCCTCTGCAGCACGAAAGATTGTGCACTTTGAGCCGCTGCAGTCGAATATCTGTGCAAATCTGCTGGAAAATTTGCGTAGATATTCCATATCAAATCAGAAATTAGCCCTCAGAGCTCTGAGGCGTTTCATGAACAACATACTACTGAATGACTACGAACAAATTCTGATCTGCACAGGCTGCTCAGTAACATGGAAGTCCCAGGTTGTCTTTTCTATTACTTTTTTTTTTTATATATATACGTCCAGAGGCACCAGTAAATCAAATTTTAGAATGGGCTGCCCGTGTGAAGATCATCCTGTGCAGATCTGAAATACCCATGTGCGACGTATGTGCTGCTAATAAGGTCCTATTTCCTTTTTGTTTTGAATCTGAGTACACTGAATTTCGTCTTAATGCACTGTGAAGTGTGGAGGCCGTGATGGAAGGCCAAAAAAAGTCAGGGTTTCTATATCGTAATCGCATCGATGCATCACCATGATGGAATGTACTCATGTGGAACGTCTCATATTTATAACAACCTACATGGAGTCAAGGTATCGCTTACCATAGGGCGGAAAGGAAGCCTGGATGGTTTGTTAGGTTGAGGTCAGACTCTTCGGACCAGTTTTTTGGCATCATGTTGCAGTATCCAACCTTATCTTTCCAAGTGTGCACTAACTACCCGCCAGCTGACCGTGTACATTTCTCGTGAAGGGGCAGAGGATGGTATATTCTGTACGTTTAAACAACAACATATTGATTCTTTACCAGCTGGAATGAGCTTAAAAATACCAAACTGCTCCTTATTATCAAGACTTTAGCACAGAGAGCATTTCCCAAAGAAGAATTAGACCAACAGAAAAAGACAGAGTTTGTGCTCTCTCTCTCAATGACTAAAGTAATGATTCTTTCCTCTCCTCTGCTATTGGAGCACCAGGGAGAGTAAATCTGAACCGATTGGTAAGGAGGCTTCTTTATTCTCATCTAAAAACCATCACCTCCCCTCACCTCTTCTCAACACCCCTTTTTACCTTCGTGCACCCCCATTCTGACACATCAACCCAGAGACCCCCTTTTCTCTCACATCTCTCCATGGGTGGCGATGTCTGGTGTAACAGTGCATGTCTGCTTGCCCTTTCACGAAACAATGATGAACGAAAGGGAAGATGCGCCTACAGAGTAGAACTAGAAGCTTGCAGTAGATCACACTTGCGCACATCACACCTTCGAAAAGGGACTTAATACGAGCCATCCATATGTTTGTATGGTGTGCATGTGTGTGTAAATGCGTGTAAAGAATGATAAGTTTGGATAAATATGAATGTGTATAGCAGCTGCACCCAAGGTGAGGAGGTTTGAAACAGCAATGACTCCAGGTACTCTATTATAAGATAGTTGCACGTTTTTGTTGGGGTGCAATTTTCAAAAAATAATACGTAATATTATGTGGACGAAATACTTCCAAGGCACTCACGTGGTAGGATCCAACAGTGTTTACGTGGTTCGGCAAAACAGCCTTCTTCAGCCTTGTCCTGAAGAAGGCTGTTTTGCCGAAACGCACAGATCTACTTTTAACCAGTTGTAATGATTTAAGCCCAGTTTATTAAAGGCTTTTTATCCCACCACGTGAGTGCCTTGTAAGTATTTCGTCCACATAATTTGATGTTTACCTCCATCACATCCAATGAGCACCAGTGGCTATATAAAGACACCCGTGTAGCACTCTCTGCTTCTGGTCTAATAGGACGTAATAGTTCAGATTTGAAGATCAAGACAAGGAAGCGATGGCAATCGAGCGCCTCCGCATTTTAGAGTGCATCTGTGAGTTCGGTTTTACCCATGATGCAGTACTTCATCAGACACTTCAGAGCTTGAACGAGTCTCGGTAGATCCCCCAGATAATTTTTTTTTCTTGTTTAAAAAACAGTTACATCACCGTTTGATTTAAGACACATTAAAAGCAAGATATTACTGTGACAATTCAATGTGAAAAACTATAAAAAAGGTGCCAACATAGTGTCAAGGAGCAGCTTTCTGTTTTGTTGTTTTTGTATTCAGTACTGAAACAGAGGGGGGTCTCTGTTTTTTTTTTTTTTTTTTTAGTAACTGGGAAAATAGATCAAATGTGATGAGTACTGAAAGCAATATACGTAGTAGCATGTTGTCATGTCTTGTCCTTTTATTCTGTCTGTGTAGGAGCTTTGGATTTACCTAGATGTTGAGTAGATTTGCATATACTATTTTTTAAGTTGTGAAGATGCTGCTATTGAATAAGTGATGTACTAAAATTTAAGATTAAAAAACATATCTGGTCAGTCATTTAGCAGGATGTGGTAGTTGTAAGAGGTGTAACTAAATGCTACATTGATAATGAAATAATTGCTATATCAGTGAATTAAATAAACCTGTGCCAAAATAGATCTTTACGGATTTAAATGTGATTTAAACACCATTAGTTAAGAGCAGACATACTTTTCTAATTTAAAAAAAGAAAAAAATGTGAAAAGTGCCAAACAAGCCACAGTTAAGATATAACTAGCGGGGGTAAAGTGACTAGAGAAGCAAAAAATAGACATTAGCACTATAAGGATGAGAGTTTTCTGCCCCCTTAAACTAACTAGTCCTTGTTAAAAAAGAAGGGTGGGATTCATCTCGTAGGCCAAACTAAAACAGGGTGCCATGTGGCCATTTACACACATCCCCTGGGGCTAGAAGACTGCCGAGTTAGCTTAGCATGGTTAAAGTTTTATAAGATATCAGCATTCTTAAGTCAGCCTTTTATAGTTCTGAAAATGTATTTTGTGAAGATAGATGTTATCTTTTTTGCACGTCGATATTGCATGATACCAAGTGAAGCGTGGATTTAAAAAAAAAAAAGTGAAGACAATATCGTACAAAAAAAAAAACAATTAGGCAATGTGCATTCATTTTGAGGACAAATCTTTGCATGGCAACAACAGTTTGAGCTATTAAATTAGCTTTTTCACATTTTTACCTTTTTATTTTTAGTTTTGCTAAGACAAGCTGGAGTTTTTGTTGTCCATGAAAACTAGGCCACAGAAACCAAATCCATTCATAGTCATGGTCATATTCAGCTTCATAACTATAGCACTCATTTTGTACAGACTTATCAATGTTTTGTGATAATTTCTAAGAAAAACAATGGGAAAAGTTGGGTAATGGAGGGTTAATTTAGTGACATTAACATGGCTGTGAATGTATTCACCACTACATAAGTTTGCATATCACTCTTTCGATCATGATTTTAGGGCTTGTGTTTGCTGTGTCAGTACTAACATCATTAGGCTTCTGTTCTTTAGCTTGTTCTGCCATCACTGCACATTAAGCTTGGCCCATTCTCGCGAGAATATGCACTTTATACTTCTCTTACGCTTCATGCCACCCCAGATAAGAGCAGCCCTGTTTCCGCTAAACTGCTTGAATCCTTTACCTCAGACCTCCACGAATAAAGGAAAGGGGCGGGACTTCCCGATGACGTCATAATGCAATGATGTGGCACTACTGTTTGCATGAGAACGGATTGGCCAGATGCTCGGAGCTGACCAAAAACGGCAGAATAGTTTTTACAGAAATCGTTATTTTGACAGTGTTTTGTATTATTACTATTAATGATAATAAGTGCCAAAAAGGGCATGTCTGATATCATGAATATCATTTTTTTCTCTCGCTCTCAATTTCAACGTCAAAATTGCACTGTGCTTAGTCATGGTTGCTATGTTTTCATGCGTAGAGGAGACGGCGCAGTTGTGTTTTTGTGCAGTCGAGATGAATGCAAACTTATGGTTTAGCAGTTGTCGAGAAGGTCATTGCTTTTATGTGGGCGCACGGCTAGAGCTCGTCGCTCTTCCCAAACCCCACACGCCCCCCCAGTCCAAACCCCCCACCCCACGCCATCAGAAGACGACAGTCCGGGGTCACTCTTGAGCTCGTACCCATTGAAGCACCAGCAATGTTAGAACACATTTGTCATATCACTGTTCTGTTCTCTTTTTTATTTTCCTGTTTTTATTTGTACGACACTCTCTAACCTAGACCAAGTATAACAAAAATGTCATTCATATGTATCCTGTTTACTCTCCCTTTTTCTCCCTTTTGCACTTTCACTGCTCCCCTTTTTTCCAACCACTCCCCACTCTTCTGCCGACCTCCCCCTCACACCCTCCCAGACTTTCTCCTGAGTGCCAAACAAAAACAGTACCATTCCAAACTTTTTGAGTTCTCTTGTATGTTGGACATCCATTGGACGCACCCATGAAGCCAGCATGTTTCTCCATAACATGATGTCAGTCATGACGCCTCAACATTACCCAAAAAGCGAGCAGTAAAAGCAAAGACCTGGATTAACACGGTAAAAACACGGCTGGCTACCTCTCATAAACTGCTTTTCCTAATTCTGTCATCTCTTCAACCTCCAGGACATCACTGATTGTGTGCCATAATGTTGGGGGGCACTGTCACTCTCCTCACCCCCGAGTCTCTCCATTTGATTTTCTCGATGGAAAACATTAAGCGCAAGCAAAGAAAAAAAAATCCATTTTAATGGCAGGTTTCTTTTTGTTCCTTTAGCATAAAAACATGCTCAAAAAAGCTGAGGAGTGTGTAAACGTCAGCCGTGCAGCCATCTTCTGTCTTCTGAACTTTGAACTTCTCACCCCTCATGAACTTTATTGACCTTCTTCCTCCCCTTCTATGTTCATCAACTGTTTGGACTTAAAATCTCCATTCCATCTCCAAACCTTTTTGAGACTGTGCAATTCTAGTTGAGATGATTGGATTTATTTCTCTTTTTTTAAGTCATCATTGGGGACGAAAAAATCAGAATAATAAAAAAAGACACACAAAAGAAAGAAAAAAAATCTATAAGATCCAAACTGTTTCCTCCACAATTTCATTATTTTCTCTCATTGTAAATATCTGTCAGATTTGGTTGAACTGTAACCAGAAACGTGTTCAAGGTAATGGGGCTGGCAGCATAAAATCGCTTTTGTGGAGTGCTCCTACGAGCCACCGATAGGAAGTTAAACTAAACTAAAGAAGCTCCAAGAAAGAATGATTGAGACCATCAGGCGGTCAAAATCCAGATCCGGCCCCTCCACATAATGCATAATCACTACTAACCACCAATGTAGACTAAGATTAGTGTAGGTTTCATACTTGAACTGATGGTAGTTGCTAATCTCATTGTACATATCAGACATGTCGAGTGTAAATTGTGATAATGTGTCGATTAGGTGTCTTCACCATTACAGCATCTGTTCACGAGACGAAATTGTTTCTCTGTGATGCCGAACGATCATTTTCATGCGTCTCAACCATGCTTGAGCTCCACATCTAATGTTTCTATGCTGCCAGCTTTGTTTTCTGATAACCCTTCATGAGCTTATTTATTTTCAAACTACTATACACTATTAATAAATGGCATCAAGAAACTAGACAAAAGGGAATGACTGGAAAGATGAATTACTGTTTTGTTTTTAGTATTTTAGTGGTTTCTTTTAACATCATCCATTAACTGAAAAAAAAAGTATTAAATATTTAATGTAACTGTAGCATTGTGTTTGTACAAAAAATAGTGAGTTGTGTTTCTTGACTTGTGGATTACCAGTGAAGTCAGCAATTTAGTGCTAATATCTATTAAGTCGTTCCTTTTCTTTTTCTCCTTTTCTTTTTTATTTAAGGGTTATTATTTTCCGACAGCAACAGCAGTCATTATAAATGTTCATTTTACCATCACCTGTCTTCTGTTGTCTTATTCTTCACCTCCCACTACACTCAGTTTCATCAAATAACACATTGCAAGTTTGTGCCTGAAAACCATGTGCTCGGTCTTGGGGGAGGGGCCATGCTGCGTGAGTGATGCGAGCGAGTGAATGAATATGACTGCTTGTGAGAGGCTTGGCCGGGCGAGTGTTGTCTTCTGTCCACCTAAAGCTAAAATCTGTTGGGTTTCCATTTACCAATGGAACCTGCTGATGTTATAGCTCAATCCCATCATGTAAGCCTAGTTGATTTTGATCGTCCATAACTCCCCCTCCTCCGTTTGCCGACCACTTTCCACCACTACCTTTACCCTCCCCCTTTACGAGCCATTCCCTTGCCACGCACCTCCCACGCCATGTGATGTTCTCCATCGATAACATACTACTCGACCAGACCCACATTAACTCTGTTCTCATGCCTGCAGAGGAGGCGGTTTCCAGTCAACCCGCCCTCCACTCATGATCCGCCACCATCCCTTACCGGCTGCCGGGTCCAGGCCCAAATTATGAAATTATTGATAATTTTAAAAAAAGTTTAAAAATGTAAAAAAAAAAAAAAAAAAAAAAACAGACAAGTGACTCTCAGGGTGTTTACATAATCTACCTTACTCTGTGAACTCACAGAACCGCAACCCAGCTCTCCCTCAAGCTTTTTAAGGAGCCCAAAGACAATTTACCATGTACGATCACTTATCAAGTCTTCTTCTTCAAAAAAAAAAATAAAAAATGACAACAACAGAATGATATGCACCCAATTAAAGGAGCAAGCAAAATGCTGTAATGTTTACAACTTAACGAGACCAACGCTGTTGAAAGAATGTGTAGGAGTTCAAAGACAGTTCTTTAATAATTACGTCATTTCGAAGTGACTTTATTTTAAATGATAATTTCAATGTGACATGTAGTTATGTGTTAACTGAGGCATTTTGGAAACATTGCATGTTCCTCTTTTTTGCAATGACTTACATTTTTTTAAATGTCAGAATGGCTGGTACAGTGTAACGTTAGAGCTACGTTTAGTTGCTAATAATAAACTACATTGATGTCATTGTTCATCTCACGTATCTTGGAGAAAGGTACCGGACTGCGGTCCGAAAAGAAAAAAAAATCATGTGATTGCGTTACTGTATAGAATTTGTTCATATTTGTATATGGTGACAGTGAAAATAAAGGATGTACTGGAAATATCAGGGACACGTGGGTAGAGTTTGAAGGGCCACTTACAACACCGACTGTAAAACTCATGAGGTAAGTTATATGAGGGGGAAAAGTATCAATTTTGTTTTTATATTTACAGATTTTACCTTTATTTAATATATGAAAATGAAATCCATCTCATGGATGTTTTAATGGAACTGGCATCTACTTGTTAGAGTTTAAATATTTAAATAAAGCTAGTAAGAAAACATTTTAAATAGTGCATCAGTGAAATAAGCCTGAAAAATTCATACGCATATGGGTGTCTTGAGTGCGACTGATATGCAAATGCAGTGTGTGTGATGTAACACAATGTAATTTCCCATCACATGCTTGGTCGTTTTTGCTCTTAATGCATGTGGTTTCAGGATGAAGTCAATTCAAGATGAGCTCAAAAACATGATAAAGTCCCTTGATCATTGTCATCCACCCACTTTTTCTGTGCACTTATTCATCCAAACTGCAAAAACCACCTTCACCTTCCCAACATGTCTCCAAAGCCAACACCAGCTAAAAGCACCGTGGAAAATCCCAATATAGCCATCGGTCAGAGAGGTTGACTGGTCTTCATGTTGGCTTCCAGCACATTGATCTGTGGTGGAGGCCCCAGGGAAATTAACATTCACCGCATGATTTAAAACCTGTCTCACCAAACCAACCATACATTAAAGAAGTATCTCCAGAGTGTCAAAACAGATATTTTAAACACAGCGTTCAATTCTAATATGATGTTTTGCAATAATTCCGTGCACGATGAGGGATTTTTTATTTTTTATTTTTTTAAAGGCAGCTTCTAGAAGTCCTGAATGGATAAACTGAGATGCTCTGGTAAAAATCATATGTATGAATATTTCCATCATGCAGAAGTAGTGTTTTCACAATCTAGCCACGATCCTGTGATATCTGTATCTGCATCCATAACTTGGCCCAAAGCTCTGAGCTCCTTTTTAAACATGGAAACTGTCATGATGAATAATTAGGCCTTTCAAGTGGAATCATCACTCCCTCTCTCTGTCTCCACTGGGAATGGTGAGCTGGTGTAGCTGAAGCTCCATCATTTCAAATGAATCCAATCTCGCTAATTGTGCACCTTTACCAGCCTTAGGCCATGATTGATTTTCTCCCGCTCCTTCCCCTCACCTCAAAACCAACAGGCTTTTCCTCTTTTCAGCCCAGCTGTTCCAGAAAGCAAACCTAACTGTCTCTGCCCCCCTCCTCTCCTCGGAGGGGGCGTAAAAGGAGTAAGAGAGAGAGCAAGAAGCAGACAAGAATATGCTCTCAGCCCTCATAAATCCCTAGAGTTGGAAAGCAGACCTGTGGAACATGTGCAAAGATCTCCAGTCCATAGTCCAGCACTTTTCAAGGGAGAAAGCACAGTACTCTGTCCTGAGATCGCGTCGGCCACTCTTAGCTCTTTTTATTAAGACAAACTATCTTGGCATTTACTTTCAATTCTGTATGTGAATTTGCTGAACACTATCTGTCACTCCTTTTTAAGTCAGATTAGTTACATTGGCCCTAAAAAGTATTTGGACATTTAAAATGTATGAATTTTTTATTACATTTGCTATTTATACATTAGTTATAAATTAAATTTAAACTAAAATTAAATTTTAAACTAAATATATATATATAATTTATTTGCAAAAACAAATAACTAAAAAAAAGTTTTTAAAATTGTTAAATATTATGTTTTTTATGTTATATTTTTATTGTGTTTTGTTGTGTTAGTTAGCTGTACTTATTTGAGTTATTTCAACTTAATCAAAATAAGCCAACTGCAGTTTGACTGAGATTAATTGGAATTCACGATGAAAAAACATATGGAGATAACTATCTCCTATCTCCAGTTATATGGAGATAACTTCATAGTTATCGTTTTTGCAAATGAACTCTTCATATATATATGTGTGTGTGTGTGTGTGTGTGTGTGTGTGAATTGACACACACACACACATACACACACACACATATGTGACAATTTATATTTGGAGTATTACAAAAATTATATGTATATATATATATATATATATATATATATATATATATATATATATATATATATATATATATAAATAATTTTTGTAATAATCCAAATATAAATTGTACTAGTATAACTATAACAAAATTGTAGAAATATAACCAATAAATCAGTTTTATATATATATAGAGAGAGAATAATTTTTAATAAATTGTTTATTTTGTTTGCCATTTTACAAATTTTAACTGGGCTTACACTTTTTGGGGCCACTGTACATTGGTAGATTTGTATATAAAATGACTAAAGTACCACCTTCCTACAGATGCTTCTTTATAAATTGCAATAATGTGCAGAAAAAAAAAGTTGAAGACTGAAAAAAATGACAACATCTTTCATTACAAATGTGTAAGAGTAAATCATTTTGATTTGCAGTCTGAGCAACAGCTTTCTGGCTGCAAACAGGCCTCAGGAATGCATGAGCCGCAGTAATAAACGAACAGTGCTGTCCCTCTTGTTTCCTCGGCTTCACAACAGGTTTCTGTGTGTGCGGTGGTGCTGACGTGAACAGCATGAATTCAGCATGAAATCTCTACTTTTAATAGGGCTGACTCTTTAAAAACAGCCAGGATACAGATTCAGTCAGTGCAGCGCAGTCTAATCGATTTAAAGCTAGTGCATCTCGGATACATGAAGGCTTGTGCTGATACAGAGAGTAGCTGTCACGTCAAAGCGAGGTGAAATCTGGCCCACAGGAAGACTATAAAACGAAAGTCAGCAATCTGAGTCACAGCAGAAAATCACTCTATCCTCAGATTACTGTGTGTACATGTGAATATATCAACCGAATATACAATATCACCGACTAATGCTAGGCTTCAATGTACAAATCTGACCATAAATACTGTTCCTAAGATGAAACCAAATCAGTTGGTGGTCCATAAGAATATGTCCTTTGATCAGCAATAATGTTCAAAACTTTATAATCTACCTTTTTATGGCTTTGATATATTTGTTTGAATGTTGCAACAAGATGTATTTTGACAAAATAGTAAAAACTGACAAAAACAATTGATAAATCACTCTAATTAATGTTCATTTACAATTACATTTTTTCTCAGTTACTTGATTGTTTGTGTTTAAAAAAGTGCAATTTAAAAAGCTACTACACTGTAGCAAGAAAACACTTTCTCTTTACTGTGAAAGTAAACTTCATCCTTGAGTCATGAAAGGCCGGATTTAAACTCTATGTTCTAGTTTAATTTTCTTTACTTAAAGAGTATAACATTTCCTTAAGTGGGAACGCCTGCATTTGTTTTTGACAGACCCAAATATCCACCTAGTTCCATTTCACTCAATTCAAACTGGTTTCATCGGTCAACACAAAAACACTGAAAATGATTGTAATAGTTTTGTATGGTTTTTTGTTTCTTGCTATTGTAATATTTCTAACAAATGAAGCTGATAAATTATCCTAGAGTTTGTTCATAATATAAAGAATAACTTTTAACATCAGTGTTTTATGACTATATGTACATAAGATAAAGAAATAAATTAAGAACATTGCAATGCAAAGCTGTGATTTTAAAGCACTGTAGCGTGTACAGTGATTTGTTTTTATCAATTTTATGGTACATATGATATGTTCTGCATTTCTGCAGTTGTTGTTTCTTTTCTTTTTGTTCATGAGCATATGCTTTAATAAATATGTTTTTTACAGTATATTGCTGAGGCGTAAGCCATTCTTATGACAAATTACAGCAGAGTGAACTTTATATAGGTCACACTTTCCTTATCTTTCAAGTGTGCATTTTTTCTAATTATCCATGAATTCTTGCTTTTATCTGTAATTAGCTTTGGTGCTGTACATGTAAGTCTTTCTCCAAAGTCTTTCATAGGTGATGTACATTAGCGCTGATGAACTCTGCTGGGCTAATGAGGGATATAAATGAACAAGTTAGAGTCTGTCTTTCTGCGCAACTGCAACTTCGCACCTCTGAGGGGCTTAATTGGGTCACTGCTTGCCACAGATATGACTGGAGCACAATGAAGACAACAATTTATGCTCCCAAGACGCGAGATAAAATAAGAAACATCTTAGTTCTTGTATAAATTTCGCCACCCTTTCTGTGTAGGCTGACGGTGCGAGACACCCGGCAAGCAATGATAAATCTACATGTCCGTGAAGAGAGTCTTTGTGAAAAAAGACTTGCTGAAATGTACTAGATAAAAAACCTGTAAATTGAAATACATATCGAAGTGCATACCCAAACAATATTATTAATAAGGTAAAGTGTGTCGCTTTTTTCTGTTGCAGCATCATTTGCAAGTCAACCAAATAAATGAGCAAATGGAAAAAAAAAAAGATAAAATTCATAATGCATGATATTAGTTCATATATAGATATACAAATACACATATTTGACATATTTCTATAAATTTTATAAATAAAATACAAAGTATACCCAATTTTATAAATAAAATATGAAGTATATCAAAATTTTATATAAAATATATATTCAAAAAAAAAAAAATAAGTACAGTGAGAAAACAAAGCTACTTTTGAATGGCAGTTTGACCCTTTGAGGGAAGTTTGATTGACAGGCAATCTGACCAATTATAATCTTGAATCTGCTATTTTTGTCCGACAAACTAACCAGACCAGAGAGTAGATTAACGTCAGTAGACTTGAACTTGAAAAAACATTTTTATTGGCCTTTTTAACGTGGTTGAAACAAGATACTTTCTGATGTTCATTCATGTTTATTCAGCACTATTAATTGTAAAGATGAAGAGATGATTGCTTCACATGCCGCTTGAACTGAGGCACTACAGCGATCTGTCATGACACATTAAAGGGGCATATAGCCGAATTTATTGTTTGAATTTCTTACAAAATGACAAAATTTGAAAGCTGACACTCTGTTTCATATCCTGCTCTGTCTTGTCTGTCGGCACATGTGTGTGTATATATATTTATATATATATATATATATATATATATATATATATATATATATATATATATTTTTTTTTTTTTTTTTTTTTTTTTTTTTTTAAATATGTACAGTGAGAAAAAACTGCTTTTCAAACTCATTATTTTTCAGTTCCATTTGGCTGTGTAACTTAGTGCAAATTGTAGGATATAAAAACAACATAGCCATCTCCAGTAGACTGAAATAAAATATAGATTTACAATAAAGCAACTGTTAACAGCACACAACACGGCAAGCTTTTGACTGAGCACAATATGTCCTCTCATCGTGGACACAAATATCTGGTAAGGGGCCTACAGTATTTAGCCAAGACTCACTGATGAAGATCCAGCATTGAACTTCTTCCAGCATCTCATTTTCCTAAAAGCTCATTTACATAAACTGAGCTCTTAAACTCAAACACCTACTTGAAACAGCTGTGTTAAATAAACATAATCATATCTTTGACACTGAGGTGATATGTTGCTCTACAGCCCGCCTCCCCAACTCCTGTCCTCCAGAAGACATCAACCGCCAGGCTGAGTGCTGAGGGGAGCCATTTATCTCTTTCACTCAGCCACAAGGGGACGAAATACACATCTTGTGACCTTTCTAAGCAACTCGCCACAGCAATTTGAAAGACCATAGAAGGAACATTTTATGGTGAGTTGAAAGGAGAAACGCCAGGATTCGCCAGAGCAGACGAGTGCCCTTGAAACTGGTGTGTGTATGTGTGTTTATGATGGATTTTAGTGCTGTGGAAATCCAATAGACGGTAATATCACAGCTTGCTGATCAAAAGCAACAAAAGTATCTTATGCAAGTGCTTATAATCAGTAGTGACAGTATAAGTTTTATGCAAGTATGCTTAAAAGTATAGGCAACACTTCCAGCCTTACTCTCTTAAAAAATATGTTTTTTTTATTGTCCTTGTTGGTTAAATGTGGTTATTTTAAGATTTTTTGAACCACTGCAAAAAAAAAAAAAAAATTAAATAAATAAATAAAAAAGTTTCTTTATAACACAAAAAGGTTCTTCAGATTATTAAAATATTCATCACACTATGAAATGGTTCTTTTAAGAACTGTTCACTGAAAGGTTCTTTTGGGAACCAAATATGGCATTGCTGCAAAATGCCCTATGTGCATTCTTTATTTTTAATAGGTTGGGAAATGCTTTTTCTAATTGGTCTTTTGCTTTACAAAGTTATGAAAATAGCGAATAAATGCAAGAAAAAAAGTTTTTATTCTAGACTGCTTTGCAAGAAGGTTTTATTTTGAAATACTGTAATATTCTGGCATGCAGTGCCACCATCCACACAAAAACACTGTAAGCAGATCATAGAGACTATCAGTGCCAATACTTTCTATCTACTTAGGCATGCAATGCTTTTGTTAAATACAGCCCATATACACAGACACACACACACACACACACACACACACACATATATATATATATATATACACTGTATATCCAAACTCACACAAATGACAGAAAAAATAAAAATAATCACACTTCCTAAGCAATGACAAGGTGTGTATATGCAACAATTCTGTACACAGAAAGGGAAATCCTCTCTTTAATTTGAATCACAAATGCGACTCAGTTCCCAATTATCCTCCTTTAATAATATCTTCTCCCCATTTTTCCAAATTTTTAAAAAGTTTTGATAGCAGCTGATGGTTAATTATGGTTGAATTTAAAAGAGGTTTATAGAAGGTTCTAGTGACCCAGTTTCCATCTGCACTCTCCCTTTTATCCCGACAAGCCATGAAAAAGAGGCAGAAACAGAGAAGATGTCAGAGCCGCACAGAGGGAAGCGTGCGTTTGGCACCGGTGGGGAGTAAGTGACCCTTGGACAGATGGAAGCACAGCATGTCTGGCAGAGACAGTGCCGGCCTACCCTAACGGGTCATGCAGTCGCCACCACGAACCCTGGCCTCAAACAAAATAAGGCTTGTTGGGTTTTCGTTTGGGCAGAGAGAGAAAATGGCATTTTTTTTTTTTTATTCAGTTTTTTATTTAAACTATAATGAGAGTAACAACAACATTAGTAAATGCACAATTTCACACAAAACATTTGCTACACAAACTACAAAACCATATGATACATCAGTAGTAGTTGGAAATCAAAAAAGAAAAGCAATAATAATTTATAAATAAACTGTATATATATATATATATATATATTAGGGCTGTCAAATGATTAATCACGATTAATCACATCCAAAATAAAAGTTTTGTTTACATAATATATGTGTGTATACTGTGTATATTTATTATGTATATATAAATACACACACATGCATGTATATATTTAAGAAGAATATGTTATGTTTATATATTAAAATATATTTATATATAATATTAAATATAAGAATATAAATATATAAATGTATATACATGTAAATATTTTCTAAATATATAATTTATGTGTGTGTATTTATATATACATAATATAATATACCCTGTACACATACATATATTATGTAAACAAAACTTTTATTTTGGATGTGATTAATCGTGATTAATCATTTGACAGCCCTAATATATATATATATATATATATATATATATATATATATATATTATATATATATATATATATATATATATATATATGCGTGTGGTGTGTGTGTATGTATTTGTATATTAAATATATTTGTATATTTGTTATATATGTAAATATTTATTTGTAGAACACAGTGGCATTAGGCGCTTCAGATGGAGAACAGCAAAAAAGTAGTAATTAATAAATAAATTCATGAATATATATATTTTTTTATTTATATTATACACACGCACACACCACATTCCCCACATAAAATTACACACAAAAATATATATATATATATATATATATATATATATAAAATTACACACACAATATATATATATATATATATATATATATATATATATATATATATATATATATATATATATATATATTAGAGAAATATAACAAAATATTCATTTGTAGGACACAATTGTGCACAGGCATCTGTTGAGTTTGGCCGATCTCCACTACAGCCTTTATCATCCCAGCCAAAAGTTGTTTTAAAAGGCTGGTCTTTGTGGATCTTTTTTTCCCTCTTTATATAAAAATAAAACAATATTTCAGGCAGCACATCTTGGTCAATGACAGAAACCAAGTCACTAAGTGCTCTCATGATACGAACGCATTCATAGAGGTGGGTAAAGAAACAATGAGGAAAAAATGGCTTTGTGGTTGTCATGGCAACCAGCTGAAAGACCTGGTGCTTTTATAACATATGTCTGACTTGATTTGGGTGTGCACATTGCAACAGTAGAATCACACTTATTTTATTTTATTTAAATGCAATACAGGAGCCGAATCCAGTTGCATTCCTCCAGACTTCATCAATACAATCAACCACACAATAAATAAATAAATAAATAAATAAACAACCAACTTATTTTTCCCAAAAGAGCGGGTGCAGCCATTTGTAAATTTTATGGGTCTGTCTGACTTCCGGACTCATCAGCGTCCAGCCATTTTTTGCATTTAAAAACAGCTTGTTTTGCTGCTTGATATTGCAAATAAGTGCGTCTTACCATATTATTGTAATGTATTATCTTAATTATGAGCACACTGCTTGTAGTGCAAACAGTTTTAACTTTCTGCAAGTTGTGGTTATTCTTCTTGATGGCTAATGAACCGGAAATCTCGCCCATTGGCTTAGGATACTTCCCCATTCAAGAACAAGGTGTTTACTGAAATGTAAACTAGAGGTGAAACTGCACTGAAAAGCTCCCTTGAATTCCTTGCTGATGCAGAGGAGGCTCAATGACACATTTTGTTATGGACTGCTTTGACTGAGTCATGTCAAAGCATTAGTATGCAAACAAGTTTCTGGTGCAGTAATTCATCCCAAACAAACACTTGAATGGGATTTATCAAGTAGAAATACTGACTACCGCGTCTTGACGTGAAGAAAATGTGTATTCTGGTGGACTCTGGTGCTTCTCTAATTGGGGGAAGGCACCTATCGAACCCCATTCCGAACGCCGCGCGCGGCTCAGTAGTCCTTGACAAGTCCCCGTTGCTATGGTAACTCCCCCAACCCCGCTCCCCAAATGCTGCAGGCCGCGTGGAGCACGCTGAAGAGTGAGTGAGTGAGTAAGTGAGAGAGAGAGAGAGAGAGAGAGAGAGAGAGAGAGAGAGAGAGAGAGAGAGAGAGAGAGAGAGATCGCCACAGTGGAGAAAGACAAGAATTGCTGCAGTGAAAAGGGGGAGGGTGTGCACAATCGAGATTGGCTCAAAAAAAAAAACAAGAACAAAAAAATCATTACCCTCATCCCCGTCCCCCACCCGAACCTTATCGCTTGCATCGGTTTTAGGGTGCATAGGACCCCGCGCCTTGCTTTGCAGTCTGGGCACGTTGCTTCCAAACTTCAGACTGCATTCAATTATTTATGTGCTTCACCAGACACCCAGCAATGTTCAAGCATCTCATAACGCCGATGGCATATCGCGGGAAAAAATATTATTGATGAGTGTATATGGGTAATAAAAAACGAGGCAAACGAGTTGCACGGACGAGATTACCGTCCCCGCCTCTGTGATAAAATCACCGGTGGAGACAAATCACTTGTCTTTCTGTGACTCAAACTCAGAAAATATTTGGCAAACGATGCAAAGTGTGGGTGCTGGAAACAGGTGCAGATAAATAATCCACGCATTTCAAGTTATTTACTGGTGTGCATATATATATATATATATATATGTGATATATATATATATATATATATATATATATATTTATGTATAGGTTATGTGACTATATGTTTTCTTTAATTCACAAAAAGTTCTCAGTGAGAGTATCAGCAGGTGCAACGTTCTTTAAATAACGTTACCTGATGAACGCAGATGTAAGCAGCGCCTGTGTAAAATTCCTCACGTGATCCCACTGGACTCCGGGATGTTGAGCTTTACCTGCATGTGCGCAGTGGGAGGGGCAGAGAAACCGAATTTGCAGGCGGCAAACGTGCCGGCGCTCATTAGAAAACATGGCCATACCTCAGTGCAGAACAAGCGGCGGACCTGCAGCGCTCTCACCGGCAGAGGGAGCTCTGTCGCCACCTACCGGCGAACCGCAGAAACACGGCGTTTTAAGAAATAGCTCGCCCCCAAACATGAAAGTTGTCATTCTTATTGTGGAACACACGCCGAAAGGTTTTTGTCAATACAATTAAAGTCCAATCTTATATATTCTGTTAATGTTCCACAGAATAAAATCATTCAGGTTTGGAATAACATGATGAAGGTGAGTGAGTGAATGAATGATGTGAAAATTACAAAATTACAAGGACCTTTATACACTGTAACGACTGTATGTTTATACCATAGTCACTCATTTTCAATATTAAATATTCAATATGGCATCTAACTTGACTAAGGACTATTACATAAAATAGCATCTCTGTGATGTGCAGCTGCTTGAATGACAGTAAAACACGATAAAAAGAAAATGATTTTAAGTAGTAGAATGAATCAATGCATAAGGTAATACTGAATGTTCCATAGAAATCTTGAATTGTTTTAAGACAGACACAGTTTTTTCAATTGTATTTGACCGTTAAATATCACAGTAAGCATTTGTGAACAAGGCAAATTGATAAAACATCCCTAGTTCTTATGACAGTCTACTCATGTCGACTACTTTTCTTTTTCTTCTTTTTAGTTTTCCCTGGGGTGTCAATGTAATCGTCATATGAAGGATCCAGTGGCTCCGTTTTAGTTGTTAAACTTGCATCAACCGTGTCTTCACTATGTCTTTCCTTCTCTTTCTTTGCCTTTTTCTTCTTCCTCCTCCTTTCCTCCGTCGGCTCTTCCTCCTTAAGTTCAGATAATTCTAACTGATCACAATCGATTTGTGTCTGTTCTTCTTTCATAAAAACCGCTTCACTGTCCTCTTGCCTCTTGTCTTTCTTTTTCTTTTTCTTCTTTTTCCGCTCCTCGCCTTCGATTGGCTCCTGGCTGGTTCTCTTGGGAACGGTTGGAGAGACTACGGTGGCTTCGTCTTGTACGTGAGCTGCAGTGGAACTACCAAAAGGCTGGAAACGTTGCCTGAGACCAGCTGGGATGGATGGAGCTGGAGCGGCCGGGATGGGAACGGGACATTGGTTCTCACTGCAGTTTCCGTAGCTCTCTGAGATCTTGAGGACTCCACTGAAGCCGGAGGAACAGAGGACAGGCTTCTGATGATTCCCTTTGGAAATGAGCAGATGGAGATCTGATGGTGGCGTTCTGCTGCTGAGGACGCTGTAGATCTGAGAGGTCCCGCCAGAAGACTGGACCATTTCCAGTCCTGATAAGGGAACTTGGAGGTTTTCAAAGCTGCAAAGGACACAAAACAATGATTATTAAGTTGATAAATCACATTTTCAATTATGCGATGTTTTTTAATATGACTTTTACAAATAATTTTAGCGATGATTTCATGTAGTATATTTAATACATTTAAAGTATTAACACACAAGCAGTTACCATCAATGACATCAGACATCATTTTTAAAAGTTTTTATTTGTTCTATTTAAAAAGAACAATTTCTACACAAAGAGATATTTCAAAGCACAGCATGACTAGAAGAATGTATATTCACAGTAGAGCATTCTGGGACTTTTAAGACGATCACAATTTTGATATTTCAAAACAGTAATATTTCCAAGTTTTCCATGACCATGGGAACCTTGTCAATATTAAAAAAACAAACAAACAAAAAAACATAAATACCCAAGTAAAAAAGTTCTATAAGAATGTAAAGGACTACTAACAGATTTTCTGCTATTAATAAAAAATATTAAAAACTATTATTATAATGATAACGTACAGGAATGCTCGAATTTCCATTATTATTATTTATTATTTTAAGCATTACTAAATATTACTTGCTATTTGCATAAAAATAAAATTAAAATGTATTTTAAAAAAATTATTATATTAATGTATTATTCTTATTTTACATTTTATTATTTCTATGTGTGATCTTATGACAGAAATCCTATTAGCAAACGTGTACATTATTTGCAATAAACTATTTAAAACAATAAGCTATTTCCAGGGTAACTTACCATTTAGGATCGAAGCGAGCTGGAGCTTTGATGATCCATAACTCCTTCTCTCCATCTTCGTCCTGTAAGGCGCTTGCAGAGGAATCATACGGCATGGACACAAAGTCGGCCGGACACTGGTACTTTGAAACTGTGAGGGAAAAAAAGAAAAATTAAAATAAGATGCTTTCCATTGACATATTTGAGTTCACTGTATGTAGTGAACAGACTGAACAGTGTTAGCTAGTTAGCACCCACCTCTCTTCTTTTCCGTCCGGAGTTCACAAGCTTCTTCTTCACTGTCTGACATAGCGGCGCTATGCTTTTACTATTACAGTATGTAATAAATGTTTTCCGCTGTCAGTATCAACAGTTTGTTCCTCCGAATACAAATGCCCATGTAAACATGTGAATCACATGTGGATGGAAGTGAATCAGGAACCGTGACCCGGAAAGACTTCTACATTCGTTGGAGAACGCCTGTCTGCAACACATGTAAGCGACAGCAGAGGGCGCACTTATAAAGCTTTTTTGCGTCTATGCTTTTTTCTATGAGACTCTATGGGAGAGTTTGACAACAGTGATAATGGGGATATATACAGACGCGATATGAATGAATACAGCGTTTTTTAATGTAATATTAATAATGTGTGACTAAATTACAATTTTGAATTTATTAATGAAAAATTGGACTATATATGTTTGCATGTTTGCAAATATATTAGTTTAACTGTTTACATTTTAAAGAACGGTCTTTAATAAGCTATTCAATAGCATGTTCCTATTGTGACATTATAGCTTCTATACTTAAAATGTCAAACATAATATCTATAAAATATATATTTTTCCTTGGCAATAATGGTGTGAATGTTCAATAGCAATAGACTTTAATATGTGGCTAGTATTTATTTGCTTATTTATTTATTAGAAATAGAGAAATCATCTACATAACATTTTAGTTGCCATAGATGCATATAAGAAGCATGTGATTTCTTCTTAGAAACATTATTATTAGTGAAATATAAGTCTATTTTGTTGGAAGGCATGGGCTTGGTATTCTCTTACCCTTCTGCGTTTATTTTGTCAAGTTCATCTCAGTTTCAATACTGTGGGAAAGCTCCCCAGTACAGTAGAGCACACTAGATGCAGTTTGTAATTGGAGATGCTCCTCACGAAGACTCAAAGCCTCCTCCAGTGAGATCCAGTGAACAAGATCCTTCCAACAATATCGTATATAACAGGTCACCAAGCAGGCCGTAGAGTTCATACAGTCTGAGGGTCAAGACTGAGAGGTAGATCTGTAAATTCAGCTGATGTTGTAGTGTGTATTTTGGCTGGACCGAGCAGATTATGTTGTCCTGGTTTAATTTTAGAGCACACATGAAAAGTAAATAAAGGAATACTGAGAAAAAATGCATGTAAACAAAATATAATGAGGTTTGTAATTTTTGATTGTGTGGAAAGGCCACTATCTATGGATTAAAAAAAAGAAAGAAATATATATATATATATATATCTATGTGATATAATATATATATATATATATATAATGAGCAGACTGATAGATGTATTGCTATTCAGGCTTGAATCCAGTAAGAACTGGAACTTTCTGACTTTATCTAAACTATGATGTCCAGACAGATGATGTGGTGCTTGGTCTGTGGTTACTTCCCATCAGCACACGCACATCTTGAGTTGTTCCTCCATCTTTGGTGTTGCTCTTACAAGGGGTTATTCACTTAGGGAATGGGAACATGGGAAATTCAACCACATCCCGCCTCACTCCCCCATCCCTCTGGACCCACAGTAGTTCAGTCAACTGAGAGCGCGTCATTCCACTGACCCTCTGTCTCGTCCAGGACCCCCAGCAGACGCCATGACATCAGCAGGACAGCAGACGAACCCTGCAGCGGTCATCTTGCACATCCTGTCCTCAAATCACCCCGGTCCCCTCACCTCAGGAGGACTATGAGGTGTTTGATACTGTGAGGGCTTCTTCTGTGAGTAGTGTCAGACAGAGCTTGTAAATAGTTTAGACTGTTAATTGTTGATTATTAATTTTCTTAATATTTCCTAACATCGTAGAGGCTGAATAAATGTTCCAATTATTTAAAATGAATAAATAAATAAAATACAGAATAACAATAAAATACATAAATTATATGTAAAATGCATAATTACATAACATAAAATAGAAATACAGAAATACACAGAAAATATAGATTTTTAAAAAGCAAAATTTTTATTTAATAATATCAATACATAAAAATATGTATAATATTTTTAATGATAATAACAATAATAATGTGAATATGTATGTTTTCATATATTTATATGTACACTACTTTTCAAAACTGAGATCGGTTAAAATTATTTATTCATTTATTTATTTATTTATTTATGAAAAGAAGTCTCTTATGTCCAGGGCTGCATTTATTTGATCAAAATACAGTAAAAAAAAAAAAGAAAGAAAATAATAATAATAATAATATAACTAATTTGATTTGAGCTGATTTGGTGCTCAAAAAACATTTCTTGTTATGAACAAAGTTGAAAACAGTTAATACAGAAATGTTTAATGTAATAGAAAATTCAAAAGATTTAAAAACCAAAAACATTATAAATGTCTTTACAGTTATTTTGTTTCCATTTAATGCATCTTTGCTTATTAAAAATATTAATTTTAGTTAAAAAAAAGACTGACTGGTAGTATATAATATACATAAATACACTATATATATTTTATATATTAGTTCTAGATATAAAATGATTAGGTCTAAAATATCACAGATATAACCTCTCTATATAACACAGTATGTGGTCACATTGAGTGCAGTCTAATAAACACAACAGAGCTAAAGGTGAACACAAGGTCACATCGGTGAACCATGATGCAAAGTCCCGAAATATCACTTTACCATTGTTCAAAGTCAAGTGAAACACATTTGAATATAGTTCTTTCAAGCGTATATATATATATATATATATATATATATATATATATATATATATATGTGTATATATAAACTTCTCTTTGTACACACTGATGCCTTTTCTCAGAATACACCAGCTTACACTTTCCCTTACAACATAAACCAGACCTCATGCATTTAAAATGCCAGCGTGTGCTAGTGAAACATCCCATCCTCTAGTCTACAGTGTTTAAAAAATGCATCACCGCTTCAGCCTTTCTCTTGCAATTTGAATGACACTTAACCAATTACATGTTTTAATGCTGGAAATGTGTGTGCTTTGGTGTGAAGAAAGTCCTCTTTTCTTTGCTGTATATTCCTCATAAAGATGTCAGTGAGTGGGAGACAATCTCTGTTGAAAAATAAGGGCTTTGTCTCCCAATTTTCTCTGGTGATTACGGACACACAACAGCAAGCAAATAAATCACACTGTGACTTGTAATGTGCAGATTACACAAGTGCATAAAGTAACTGGAATCTAGAGCTTTTATTTTGTTTTCAGTGTAGATTAATGAAGAAGTCTGTATTTCAATATAGTCCAATCCAACATCTATTGTCACTGAAATATGATAAATTACAGATGGCATGCTACGCAATATTATAATGTCCCAGTGAGACCTTGATCTACACTTGGATAAACACACAATACAGTTCAAGTAGTCCACTTCACCCTCCGCACAGTGAGCATAGCATATATCTGGGAAAAGATAGCAACAACATCCGCTATAGATCTCAAAGATAATGTCCTATAATTTATTCATAAAGAAGTTACATCACACGAAAATGTTCATGCAGACTGACTGAAAAGCATTTATATAATGACAAAACAAACAACAACATACATTTACGTGCCTCACACATTGCACCAGTAATTTAATTAGTAGGCTACATAAAAAATAATACTAATAATAATAATTTCACTATTAATAATATTTAAAAAATATTTGATACAATTGTTAATTGATAATTATTAATAATTTATTAAATTATTTGAATATTTTCTCTTAACTGGAAGGTCGAAATAAGTCAAGGAGCAGTATGCAGACACGTTTGTACAGTCTGACACTTTCAGATAAGAACCCATTGGCATTGCTTCTTTCCAGGTCACTGGACAGCCACACCACACCACATCGGTGCAGAGCTGGAGTGCCAAGGCATTGTGTTTCACTCAGGGGGAACGTGACCCAGTGAACATTGACCTTGGACAGATGGGCAGTGCGCTGCAGTACACTGAATGAAGGAGCATGAAGTCATGACTTTAGTCACACAGATGTTGAAAGGTAAAAGTAAACACTGGCAAGGCACGTGCTGTTGAACATATATTTATAAAAAAAACACGTGTGATGCAGATTAAAGATGATTTTGCATTAAAAAAAAAAAAGCAATCAGGTTTTATTCTCCCATATTATTTTTTCTTTTATAAACAGGATTAAAATTCTGAAGAAAAAAAGAGAATGCCTAATGCACTTAAGACTACAGATTTACTGTGAGATAATTAGGAGTAATGTCTTAAAGGGATAGTTCACCTAAAACGAAAATTCTATCATTACTTACTCACCCTCATGTCATTCCAAACCCCTAAGACCTTTGTTCGTCTTTGGGCACAAATGAAGATATTTTTGATTAAATCTCAGAGCTTTCTGATCCTGCTCACTTTCTACCACATTCAAGGCCCAGAAAAGTAGTACAGACATCGTTAAAATAGTCCATGTGACAATAGTGGTTCAACCATAATTTTATGAAGGTACGAGAACACTTTTTGTGTGCAAAGAAAACAAAAAGAATCACTTTATTAAACACGCAATCTTCTTTTTTCGCAGAATTTCGTACCAAACTTAATCCTAGAACAGACATTTGGTGGGAGTGCTGGAAATAAACAGAATCCATTCACCGTATTAGAAGATAGTGTTCATCAGAATGATTTCAAAACTGATATTTCAAGGTAAACAACAACTTTGAATTGTCATTTTTAACACTAAAGACAGAAAAACAGATTCCTAGTACAGAAAGATTTGCTGTGTACAATAACACGCAGGAATTAGCAGATTTACCATACATAAATATTTTGGAGATAAAGTCTTGTGTTTACAGAATATGTAAGAAGTCCCCCCCTGAGCATTTTACTGGCAGCTCAGTGTTCCGCTCTATTAATAATCTGACACACTTCACAAGCAGCTTGGTTCTTCTTTACAGTGGCTGGTTGGAGTCAAAATGACTCATCTTTGATAGCACAACTTCACATGAACATCCATGTTGACACAAATGTGATTTTTCCTTAATGCTGTATACAGTACATCTTTTCCACTGAACTACATGTGTACACTCATGTACTTCAGATCATAAAGCCTAGGCCACTGCCCTTGATCACAAATGATGTCATAAAACATTCACTTTTTTATTTGCATATCACTTTATCACTTCCTTTCACAACATCTGTTGCCAAATAAAGTATTTATCAGAACTATCTAAAGAAAAGAGCTGACAACTACACAACAGAAGAACGACCGACATCATGTATTTTATTTTGGCATAACAGCAAATCCATTACATTGCACTTTCTCACTGCTGACATTCAGGACTTACAGTTTGGTAGGCTGAAATAGGGCACCTGGAGAACTAATGAAGAAAGAAAATGTAAACAACAGCAAAGCCCATTGTTTGGAAAACAGTTTCCGTTTTGGGTATCTGTGGGCCACTGAACAGAAAGTATGTCAAACACGAGACAGCTGAGAGAAACACGCTCCTCTTGGTAAAGAGTCTTGTTAAGACTTTATACAGCGTATTAAGATGCATATTAAGACATGACACAGCCCATATGGTATTTGTGTTGACTGTGACATCAGTGGGGAAATAAATAATTGGGCAATAATTTCAAAATAGGGATAGTAGAGTATATTTCCTGTAAAATCTTAACCGACACAAATGGCAGGCATGTACATATAAAACATTCAAAAGGAGAGGGATTTTTGACATCAGTATTTTGCTGATATTGATTAATCCTCATCTCCAAGTTAAAGATTTTATCATAGACAGTGTTTCTGGGTAGAACTTGAGGTACACATAGGTGTTGGTATAGTTATTGTCAGAAAGTGCACCTTATACAGCGGCCCCACAAAGTAATTATACACTTAAAATTCACTCAAAATGGAAAATTCTGTCATTATTTAATCACAAATTATGCTGTCCCAAACCCTTTTGTGTGTGTGTGTTTCTTTAATGGAACACAAAAGAAGATAGTACAGAATGTTTAAATAATTTAAATTTAGTCCATGAAATTTTGTTTTTGTAATTAAATCAGTGGGGTCGAAAATAACCGTTTGATCTCATTAATTTTCATTTTATGGACAAGAACAAAACAAAACAAATGCATGTTTATGCATTATGTAACAAAATCAAATCAAGTGGCATTGTTTTAGATAGACAGATAACACAAGTACAGATTTCAAGCAAAAAAAAAAAGTTTGTTGGATTTTAAATTGTAAAACAAAAGAAATATTGTTTTAAATTAAGACAAAAAAGTATTCTGACTTTTTTGGTTGTTAAATGTTAGTGAGGAGAACTTCATTCATCTACTAGAAATCAACGTGATATAAAACTTCATCACCATAATATGTACAGTACACTCGCACATGCATTTCAATTCCACACACTTTATGGGACCGCTGTATGTCACATCGACATTTAACTTCACTTTTTAACACTGAGAATGGTCATTTGAAGGCACTCATCTTTGAGCACTTCAATGTCAGTTTTATAAGCATTTGTTTTGACCTCACTGTAGAAATCGGGCTTCTTCATAGCCAGAGGTGTCTCAACGGTGATGGATGCTCCCATGAGTGCCTCTGGGCTTTGGCCCCGTTGGAAGAGACCGAAGAGAGTGGCCAGGGCCCGGCCCACGTCATTACGGGCCCCTTCGTTGACAAAGCAGTAGAGGATGGGGTCCGCCACGCAGTTGAGGCTGGTGAGTGCTAAAGTCACATGATAAGCACCAAACAAGTTCTCCTCAGCACCGCAATCGCAGGGGTTGCTAAGGAAGAGCACGCTACGCCACAACAGAAGGACGTGATAGGGAGCGAAGCAGAGGAGGACGATGAGGATCAAACTGAGGGCCAGCCTCTTGATTTTGGCCTTCTCTTGGCGCTCAGTGGAGACGTTGCTGCGCACGGCTCTCAGGATGCCTCTGTACGCAGCCAGCATCACTCCCCAAGGCGCCAAGAAACCGAGAAAAGTGCGGTAAAGGTTCATCGCGGCCACCCAATCCTGCATGGGATACTTCTCGAAGCAGAAGGTGTGGTTGAAGCGGTCCTTGAAAAGCTCATCGTGGAAGAGAGGCGCAGAGTTGGCCACTATTTCTGCTACCCACACAACAACGCTGACCAGCAAGGCTGTTTTGACTCTGCGGACTTTAGCGAATTTCAGGGGATGAGCCACTGCCAAGTAACGATCCACAGATATGCAGCAGAGGAAGGCGATGCTGACGTAGATGTTGGTGTAAAATATGAAACCGAACAGCTTGCAGGACACTTGACCGTGGATCCAGTTGTCATGGTGGATGAAATAGTCGATCCAAAGTGGCAAAGTGGCTATATACAAGAGGTCAGCCACCGAGAGGTTCATCAAGTAGACCCCCAACTCATTCTTCTGTCTGACTTGCATGTACGCGGCCCACAGGGCCATGCAGTTGGTGGGGAACCCAAGAACGATGACGATAATATACAGCACTGGCTGGAAGAACTGGTCTATGTTTGAGTCAACATTGCACGAGGTTGAGATGTTACACATGGTCTCTTCGCTTCCTCAGAGACTTCTATAATCAGTCCCAACTCAAGCCATGTTTAAAACTAAGACTAGAAAGTCAAGAGGTTTCCTTTTAGCTTTCATGTATTGTATTGTGTCTGTAACACTGTTGCCCACTACGGTCTAGCATGGTGGGCCTAATGTGTCACACGTCTCTACCACATTTCATGGCTAGTGTTTTAAACTCTAGGAGAGCACAGAGGTCAAAGATGGGCCCACAAGAGAACATGCCATTAATCCTCATAAAACGATCACCACTGAGTGGTTTCAGGTGGGTCAAGTTTTTTTTTAGCAGTATGAAACAGTCACTTCCATCTCTGAAGTTTGCCCAATGACTAATCGTCTTTGGTGTGTCCAACAAAATCCATCTGCAAAATAGGAAAAAGAACAATTATGTGAGTCACATGATTCATTATTTACGATCACTGCAATTATCATTATTGTTGAGTAATGTGCTTTTCAGAGCAGTGCTGTGTATTTGTTAGATTAGATTTGCACTGTGATACATTGAGTGTATGTTTTCCTATTCCCACCCCTAACCTTGGTCATCATCGCATTAGCATCTGTTTGTTTGGAGTTCAACTGAATTAACATTCATTACAAAGCTCCATCTTGTTCTCCATGGTTTGTATCTGCTGGTAAAGAATCTCTAGGAGGAAGTCTCTTTCTGAACAGACGTTTGTGCAGATCTTGGTATGAAGGAGGTATTTTTTCTACTTAGATTAAGCAGATTATATGTACCTTCTAGAATGAGGAAATATAATATAAAATAAACAGAGCAGAAAATTATGACTTGAAAGGTAACCTACATGCTCCTTGCACATGCAAGCCACTTTTATAAAACCTTTCAGATTCATACAGTATTCCTTAAACAATAAGGATCGACTAACACAAAAAAAGTATTATTTTATGAATTAAATTTATATTTATTTAATAATTTAACAATTTACAACTTCTCATTTGAACTGTATAATTTAATGGTTATTTTTTATTATTGAAAATAATTATTAATTAAACAAAGCAATAATAATATAATATCTTTCCACTTTTACTTTCATTATTTGTCACATGTGCAGTTTGTGCACTCATTAAGGAAAACAAGCAGCCTTTTTGTAAATGGTGTTGTTATTAACCATAGTGATGTGGCACATCCACAGTGTCTGGAGTGACACCAAGCTTGCTGTTTGTTTCAGATAGTTTATAGATTCATTGGGATAAATGGGATATGCTAGTGTGCAAACCAACTGGGTGGCAGTGCATGTGCAAACCTTAGCATCCATATGTAAGATCACAATCACAAAAAAAGAAGAAAAAAAAGCACAATAGTATTTCAAACATGCACTAAGTAAAAAAATCATTTTATTATATTGTATTTTTTTCTCCTAAATTAAATGTAACTAATTTTATAACTTCAAGTCAGTGTAATTTAAACTTAAAGGAAATAGCTAAACAATGTGGAGAAATGACTCAATGTGATTCAGACTCTGGGGATAATGGACAACATCCCAACCTCGTCTTCCAGCATGAATTAGGTCTCTGCATTGACTCTTTATATGTAATTTACTCGCACAAATAATTCAATTCTCTTTTGGTGTGCACATCATTTATTCACCCTTATGTCGTTCCAAACCTGTTGGCTACAAAACATTCCTCAAAATATCTTCTTCTGTGTTATGCAGAAGAAAGAAAGTCATACAAGTTTGGAACAACACGTGGGTGACTGATGACAGAATTTTCCTTTTTAGGTGAACAGTCACTTTAAGAAGGTATCACTCCACAATTTTAGAGATAACTAGCAGAATGAGGCTTTATTCCAGTCGTTAATTAAACAATTTTCACAAACAGTTACATAGATTTTTCTGTTTCCCTATTCAAGTAGATGCATTTTCTTGACTGAAAACTGTTGTCTTGGGATGTTACAAATACTACTAGTCAAACTGGTTTGCCTTAAAGGGACTTTGTATATAGAGTCATACTGCTGTCATGATAAGATTACAGCATATTTATCAGTGTTGCAATGGCAAACTCAAAATGGAATACTGTTCTACAAAAGATACAACAGGGCCATCTTTAGGGGGCCCCGCAGCGAACGGACCGAGGGGAAAACCCTCCGCCATCCCGAACACGATCGCAATCAGACCGAGGGGTGCCCCGCACTCTACCTCACACCGGGCCCTGCGTTAGCTAAGGACGGCCCTGGATACAAGACAAAACTAAAACAACAACTAATTTTGCAATGAGGAAACTTGATAAATACAAAATGACCTGCACTCTATTTTGATCACTATGAAAGGTCTAAGACTGAATCAAACAGATCAGTTAAACCAGTCTTAACATATTGCTTGTGAGCTTGATGCTTTTCAATCAAGAAACATGAGATAACAGCAAAGATCCACTGCCCTGCCTGGGGCCAGTAACGGTGACCAATATGCCAACAGAGGCCTAAAAATCACTGGCCTAATCCAATCTGTCATTCTGCTCCAATATCAATATCTCATAGTGGCAGATAACAATGTATCCTTTAATAGAGAAAAGCGCAAAGCACCACAGGGTAAAAAAAGACTTAAAGATGATGGAATGTAAACCACTGGAAAGTTGTCAACCCGACTTCATTTTCATTCTGGTTGGGCGATAAGTGTGCAGAGAAATAACTGGCAGTGACGATGTAAGATATCTCAGATTATAATACGGAGTTTGTGTGCATTTACAACTTTTGATCATATCAAAGTTTGCATTACACAAAAGGAGATCTTTTAATGCAGTGTAAACAAATATAGCTGGCCTTTGTCCAAGATCAGTGTGGTAACATGAAGCACAAAACAAAGACCTATTAGTGTTACTCTCATTTTCCCTCTATAGACAGGTGGAAATGATGAACAAAGCACTCGGACGCCAGACCCTATTTCCCATAACCCTGGAAATGAGGCTATGAATAATCAGGGACACCTGCGTTGCAGCAGTGGTCCGTGATACCATCACGCTCGTCTCCAACAGTGACACTTTGGAGTACAAAGAAATGATTCTCTATAGTCCCTAATGAGACTAGAGAATAGAGTTGTCACGAAGTCATCAAAAACACGTATTTCAGAAGAGCACTGCTCAACAGAACTGAAAAAAAAAAACTTGAAAACTTAACGCTGCAAAAATTACTGAATATCAAGATTGCAATTACAGCCGCCACAATTAAGTTACCAGGAAAAAGTGTTGATTACAGCATTCCATTTTAGTTTGTCAATGCGTAATGGCTAATTAGAGGTGTTAAAATGAGCCTAAACCTTATCAGTAATGACAACCGGTACTAAAGTGCATTTTGTTTTACTCTTTAATTTGTGGGGGCACAAAAAACAGTTGTGAAACTCTGCATTCTTCATTAATGAAATGGAAGCATTCTAATAGCACATTAACCTGAAACCTGTTGCATGTTTGACAGACCACCAGAGTAAATAAGCTCCCGTCGTAACACAATGGCCATGGCTTGCAGCTAAAGCTCACACACAGTTTATGGGTCATTTCTGGTACTCAGTTTTCAAAGATCTCAAATTCTTGGCTCTCCTAAGGTTACTTATTAGTTAAATGTGTTTATGGCTGTAACGGTGGGTTTAAGTTTAACAAACTCAGACTTAAAGGACATGTGTTTAACATGGGATCTATTCCTCTAATGCTAGTAAAAATATATGGTATTTTTGCCAACTGTGAGCTTAAGTGTCTACACACTTCTGAAATAATCATATTATTTCATGAAATATGGAAATCTGTCATCATTTACTAACCTCATGTTGTTCTGAAAACCTCTGTATTTTCTTTTTTCTACGAAACACAAAAGTTCCAAACAGACTGAAAAACAGAAACAGAGAGATGTGTTGCTCTTAAGTAATACAAACTTTTCTAGACCAAAATATAGTCCTAATATTAGCTCAAAGTACCCAAAAGCTTAAGATTAAGCAATAATGTTAAAAATACAGAACATACAGAACTTATATTAATGACAACAGGTTTTGATCTATTAGGACAAACTGACCAAGGGTACAGCATGTTGTGTAAGCAACGTTTAGTGGCGGGCATTCAATAACTATTGCTATTTCAAAAAATCTATCATAGAGGCCAGACAGGACAATGTGGTTTTGCTGCGTACATACAAATAAATGATAATTGACTCCTGCAAAATGTTATCACGTTCCGAGGAAGCCTGTTTAATTAGGTTCAATTTCAAGTGCGTCTGAATACTGTAATTATCTCAATCAAATCAATTGATTTGTTGTGTGAAACACACTTTCTTGTGTGATAGACATGGTACGTGCAGGGAAAATTAATAGGAAAAGGAAGGCTGGACACTTGACCCCTGAATGACCTGATCTCCCAAGGCACTGGCTCTGTCATGAAATGACAAATGTTGTTATTGTCCAGTTTGAAGAACGAACTGAAGGTTTCTGCAACGTTACATGCATGCGTACAAAAAAGCGAATGCGGAAATACCTTCTTAAACAAACTGTTGCATACATAATGAGGTAATGACTGGCATTTTTTTAAGCTAAGAGTGATTATTTAGGCCCAGACCCTGCCAGATGGATTTTATCAGAGCTATTATCAGCTTTATGTTTTGTGACAGTCGTCCCTGTGGTTCAGTGGGGTCATGCTAAATAATGAGTGTAAACATGATGGCCTTAACAAGACCCTCTCTGCCTTGAACCTCCCTCCTTTATGGTCTGATGGGAAGGACCCCAATGTTATCACAGCATCCTCACAATAACAAATACAGTTTGAAAAGAGGAGCCGGCAGATTTCCAATCAGGAGGTGCCGAGAGACGAGTCTTTCCACTATTTCTTAATGAAAGAGCTGGAGAGAGACGTGAAGACAGAGGAGGAAAAAGACGGAGCAAGAGGGAGGCATCCAGAAAAAAGGCTGAATCTAAAATAGAAACATCTGATTATTCATTTATTCACTCATTAGTGGGAGATCAGATCAAGGATACAACAGCCAGGCCTGGCAAAACTCCTGGACGTGCAACAGACACCGGGGTCAAACACGGTTTATTAAAATGTCCACGGGAAGGACAAAAGGACAGCTAGATCTAAAACTAGATAAAACCTTACTATATTTAGCCCATATCAAAGGTGACAACAGATGCAGACACATTTAAAGACACACAATGACACAAATCTAAATATATAGCCTATTTTTCATTATTTCCAATAATTCCGGTTTGATAAGGTTTTTACAGCTGCGAAAATAACATGTACTCTTTATAGGAAAGTGGAAAGTTCTGTAGCAGGCTGAGTGATTCAAAATTGTTCATGAAATAGCTCAGCAGCAAGAGCTCTGTCAAGAGCAGCTCTTAGAAACCATTTCTTTTCACAAAAAGTCATCCAATTAAATCTTAGAAGTCCTCTCCAGATTTCACACACAGAAGGCCCGTTCACACCAAGAATGATAACTATAAAGATAATGATATTAGCGTCCACACCAACGAACGATATCGTCTGTTTATTCTAAGTGCACGTGCATTTGCTGCATTAAATTCTCGAGCTCGTTATAGCAGGATGGATTCTGATTGGCTGTCAATGTTTGTATCGTTCATCAGCTGGAAAAAAATCATTCTGAAAGTGATTCCAACGATATCGTTTCTCTGTGCCTTTATCGTTATAGCTGTGGTGCGGATTTTGCTATTCTTTAATAGTGAGAATGATTTTTAGAAGAATATCTTTATCGTTATCTTTATAGTTATTGTGCTTGGTGTGAACGGGCCTTATCAGGTTGTTTTACCATAGTAATTATATGAGGGAAATAACACATGTATGCAAAAAACAGTAACTGCAAATCAAGAAATCCAGGTGAGAACAATTCTCATTGCATTTTCATTGAAAAAAATAACAATTTCTGTTTTCAACTTTTTTGTGAATTTTGAATAAATACAGAGTATAATAAGTGCTAATTTCTCCAATATGTGTACATCTTGTTTGCTGTCATTAGACTGTATGACATACAGCAGCATATTTACAAGTTACAACTAGATACTGTTTTGGTGTCAACCATTAAAACCCCTATTTTAATCAAATATATAATAAATATGTGGAAAATTCAGAAAAAGAAGCACATTTGTCTCTTCCATACTAAGGCTACTGCATTCACCGCTCTCATATCAGGTTCATGCCTAGCCCTGGAGAATATGGCAAAGGGGAGGTCAAGTCCTGTGGTTAACTGCTTTTTCTAGATTGTTGACTGGTGAGATTTGACACCTTTCCCTGCTGGTATATCCAACCAATTTCTTCAGCCTTTTTAACATGATACATTTCAAAGAAACAGCAACAATGTAACTTCTAAGAACCAGTTAACCATTTAGTAACTCTTGTGTTATCGTCTTTGTATTTGATTTGTTAAAATTTACAGAGCTCTCCCTTATAGATTCATATCTATTATAATCTAAAATGCTAATAAAAAATATGTCATTTTTATGATACATTACAAGATGTCAGCAGGTTTTCTGTCTTGTAATCTTTTCTCATTCAAGCTTTCGAAATAAAGCTTTCTATTCTGAAATTATGTAACACCATGCAGATCTGGTTTGGCACCTGTTATGTATTTCCTAAGATACTAACTATGAATGTACAAAAGCCATAACCATTGTACATGTAATGACACAAATAACAAAAGACACAGGGACTGTTTGTGCTTGTCTGCCAGTCCACTTTATAATCGAATAACACACACACACATACACAAAATCAGCTATTGCAAAACAGATCAACATGTCAGAATTATATTTAACGATTAATACAGAATAGAACACATGAATATATTCTTGATGTTATCAAGACATATTCTTCCTCCAGCAGTCTTTCCTGTCCTAGAGTGATGTTCAGTGGAAAAAACACAATCATTCTAAGATAAATGTAATTACAGACTTACAGCATTCTGGTCTTGAGGTCTGCATTAGCCAACAGTACAAAAGAGCTGATGAATGTTTCATCACCAATGATGAATATTATGGTCTCTGAATCCTGGCTCTTTTAAGTGTGACATGTTGACTTCAGTATGATGGTAGTGGTGCAAGAAGCCTAACTAAACTTTTTTTTTACTGCCAGGACGCACCTGGCTGTTCAAACAGCAGAGGCTTTTAACATGAGAACATTGGGTAACTGAAAGGGAACTAATTCAATTGAGCTCCAAACTGCTCAGCATGATGAATAAGAAGGTAGCTAGGCAGGACACAAACCCATGCTGTCTAACCTGAGGGCATAAGCAGATCATTCACCGCACCATGTCGGTGCCCACTGATGATGCCATTCTGCATTAGACAGATTGAAAAGGTTTAGAATTCACAATGGTGTTTATTGTTTACAGATGCTCAACTAGACACACAAATCAAGCTCATCAGCTTAAACTCAGAGTTCTTGCACCTAGAAAAGTAGTCCCACTTCAACTTTTAAACTGTCTGGAATGTTGGCTCACTATATATCCTTTGTAAGCATGTTACTGTAACCGCTATTAAAGGAAAGGTTTGCCTACAACAATGAAACAAAAGCGGAAAGCAGGCACGGACCAGGAACTGTCAGGCTCCAAAAAGGACACCATGAAAGTGGTTTACAGTATGTCATGCACTATTTAGGTCTTCTGAAGCCATTATGATTTACATGCATTATGAGAAAAACAGATAAAAAAAATAAAAAAAATCAGCTTTCGTTTCACCAAAGCTCTCAAATGTCACTTGTGTTTGCATGTATTCAAACATAAATAGATCTCATGTGTCTCATCAAGTTTGAAAATGTGCAAACGGGAGTTATATTTTAGTGCTGCTGTAGAGGGTAAGATTTTCAGCAAACAACATTTCCTTTATGCTCATGACTTTTCTTTATGCAAAGTAGCTTCAAATTACTTAAAACATACAACACAGGACATATGGGTTACCTTTATGGTAGTTTTATTACCTTTTCAAGTTTCTGTTGTACACAAAAGTTTGGGGTCTGTAAGGTTTTAATGTCTTTGAAAGAAGTCTGTTACACTCACCAAGGCTGCATTTATTTGATCAAACATGCAGTAAGATTGTAAAATACTATTACAATTTAAAGTAATTTTTCTTTATTTAAATATGAAAATGTAATTTATGACAGCAGATTTTTTAGCAGCTATTATTCCAGTCTTCAGTGTCACATGATTTGATATGCTGAATTGATGCTTATAATTATCAATGAAAACAGTTGACCTGCTTTATATTTTTGTGTAAACGGTTTCTTTAATGAATAAAAAGTTTGAAAGAACAAAATTTATTTGAATTACTTGAACATTTATTAAAACTGTTTCCTCTCACTTTTGATTAGTTTAATGTGTCTTTGCTAAAAACATTTACTGAACCTAAACTTTTGAACAGCAGTGTATGTAAAAGATAAGTCTGGATATTGTACAGAATATCTCTTTTTGTGAGTGAATGCTTTCACTTATTTATAACCACATATCTCGTTGTGTAAGCTATACATTACATAAGCGAAGAAAAAAAAATAACTGACTTCCTGATATGTCTATTTCTTTTGCAGGCACACACTTACGCACACACATGCACAAAAGCAAATGCAAACATTCAGAGACACACGAAATGAAACTGCTTAACCTCTGCATTACACACAAATGAACCTCTGTGCTTGAGGTCACAATGATAATAAACTTAAGTTATGGGCGTCATTGTGAGAGTGTCGGGTTTTTCATCCGTATTATTTAAACTGGCATAAAATCTTAATTTGTCAAATTGAATCACTAGTAAAAGTGTTAAATGAAGCGCTACTTAACAGACTCTTCTAAGCATTGGTCCTTTTATTTATTCTCAGATAAAAGTTTCTGAGAGGAGAAATGTGCTTTACAAAGAATGGTCCATTATATCAGTACACCACGTTCACATAGCAGACTGACCATGGCAGGTGAGCTGAGTAAGAACTGCCTGTCTCCCTTGGTATTGATTCAGGGCAGGTATTTAATCCTTTCCTAACTGTGTTTTATGCTCCAGTGGAGAGGCGGCCATGTGTCTCTACAGAGACCAGGGCAGGCATCCTGCAAGGCGAATTAATGACTTCAATAAAAGTGCCACATTTTCCACTCAAGTCCCCAGTCAAGGGTTTTATTGGTGAGGTTTAATTTGGCTTAAACTGGCCGGCTGCTTTAGGCACGGTCACAAATGCTAATCACCTTTACCCCGAATCGCAATTAGAACAGGTATTAGCATGATGATATGTTTTCTGAAGACAGAAACAGGGAGAAACAGAGTGAGAGAGTCTACCACTAATTTCACTTCAAGCTCACTCGGCCGGCTTCATGCTGTTTTTTGATAGAGCTCAGAAGAAACACCTCCACATCTCATCTGGTCCACTTCTGCTATTGTTCTGTTTCATCTGCGATTGTGTTGACAGGCTGTAACTTGGCAGCATTGTAGCACAGAAGGGGAAATTGCTGGCACCTGCTTAGCAAAAAAACAGAGCAGTGTTTAAAAGGAAACTAGATGCTGTGTCATGCTGAGAAAAACTTCAAAGCACAGAAGGATTAGTTTATGTGACATTGAAGTGGCCAAATAGTTTAGCAGGGTCAGGACAGGGTAAAAAGTCAAAAACCATTTATGAAAGAAAGAAGGACCACAAGAAGACTCACAACATTCCCACAAATGTGTATTCAAATGAAGCCCATAATTGAAAGAATGTTTACAGTCATTAAGTCCTCAAGCAAAAAGGTCATTTGTGCATAACCAGAAATGTTTGTGATTGCCTGTGTGTGTACTTTCTGCTTTTCTACACTCTAAACAAGTAAGGCTCAGGGGTTTGCAGTGAATCCATATAAGAACAATTCCGGTTTCTCAGAAGAACTTCCTAAAACATCCATTTGTAATGTTCCTCTGTGAAGTTTTGTGGATGAAATCCAGTCATTTTAATAGGAATCCACACAAGCAGGAGTTATTTTGTGTAAGGTTTCATGTCCCTGAATTTTGCAACTTTGAAATCTTTGGTTTAAAAAGTTACTACGCCTGAAGGACCGCTCAAACTTCGTCGCTATATTGATAATAAATTGAAATTTTTTGCCCACAAAATTTTGCTAATGTGACCACACCATTAGTGTGAAGAACATTAATAACCTGAAGAAACTTCTTCCACTATAAAGAACATTTTGTGGAATGGAAAGCTTCCATGGATGTTAATGAATCTTCATGGAACCATAGATGCCAATAAAGAACATTAATTTTTAAGAGTGCAGCTTATTATTGATAGAAAGCTTGTAGATCGAGTCACACCAAAACGTAATGAAACTTTATCATTTATCTTCTAATAAAAGTCTAATAATAAAGCTTAATAGGTCCTTCAATAGTCCTTGTTGATAGCAATGCTGATAATAAACATTAACTTGACAATAATTAACAGGACCTTTGCATGTCAAGGAAAAACAGTCCAAACAACTTCTGAGCCCACACTACACTAAAAAAAGCACATGCAAAGCATGTTGATCAAAATTCTGATCAACACATATCGTTTTAGAGGCTTATCTCTAGATATCTTTAATCACCTACTGCATTCCTCAACATTTTCTTTTCTGCTGTCGACGAAAGCCTGTTAAAAGCTGTAGATGTAAGAGCCTAAGGAAAGGTTTAAAACGCTTCGCTCTGAGCCATCTAAATTGCCTGCGATGACCTAACCTCCGTATTTTATTCTCGCACGTCAATACTGCCACAAGTGACAACACCAATAGCTTCACTAAAAGCTTCTACTTTTGTCCAGAGGACCACAAGGGACTGAAGATTACCAGCCAATACAGAACGTGTTGAGTTACACCCTCTAAAGTGGAGAGAGACAAACAACAATGTGCTTCATCGGAGACCTGGTGGACTGCTGGTGTTTTTACTTTTTACATAACACATTTGACATGGAAGGAATGTTTACACAGGGTTCTACTGATCCAGCCATTCAAAATTCAGCCATGTTAATCATGATCCACTTCGAGCCTTTGGTGCGTGAGATGGATATGCAAGATAAGCATATGTCTGGTGATGGCGTAATATGATATAGCTTGATTATATGGTATGTTTCTGCTGAAGTCAGTGTCAGGTTGCTGACCAGATCAAACCATTCAATAGAACTCAGTGATACATCTAGAGGCCTGTGTTGTTGCCATAAAACTCCATTGCATTTAAGGTAAAAAGACTGACCGCAAAAAGCCTTATGCAAATACCTTCAGTAGCCATTAAATTCAACCTTTGCTGTGAACCGCTGGCGCAATAAAATCTGCTCCTCTTGTAGGTGTTTTAAACTACAAATTACTCCACATATTTAATTATACACTTAAATGCTATGAGTTCATTAGTAAGTTTGAAAACAGCCACTTGTGAGGCCACCATGCCACTGGGCTATAGCTTCTCTCACACAGTCTGGTGCTCAAACCAGACATTACCCTCACAAAACACCCTTATTAGCTCAGACGGGTGGCACTGGAGCAGACACCTCATTGGTTCACGGCAAGATTACTCTTCTCTTCTAGTCATGCTTTTAATGTTAGTTCTTATCTCGCATCCCCAAGAGGGCAATTACTGTTTGCTCAAAAGGAATGATTAAATGTTGCACTTGTTTCCTAACAAAACCAAGAGGGAGATGCCATATCGGCCAAGGCACAAGGGAACATTCCAGAAGAGCGTTTCACGTGCCACACTGCCCTTTGCCTCTAAAAGATCAACCACATGCTGGAGATGCTGCAAGAGACTTATCAGCCACAAATTACAGCAAGGAGGAGAGGAGAAAACACACATTTTAAGTGGCAGGTTTACATGTAGAGCCACTGTATTGGATTTATATTGTGTTACATATAACAGCTATTGAGTTAAAATTAAATATGAAATGCAACTACTGCGATATCAGTTTTCATATATTTTTGTCATTCGCTGCCAAAAATGGATATGCAGTGACTGATTCTTTTATATGACAAATATGAGAGAAAATATATTGTATTATACACAATGCAACATGCTGTAAACACTGCCAAAGGCCCTTGTTAAATTGCTTGTTAAATCAAGTTGTACCCAATAAAACCCACGTGTTAAACAGAGGAATTCAGTGGAAAAAACACTCGAGCATCAAACTAAATGCATTAATACATAAGCTATTATAACTACAGAGGGACTGTTGTCCTTTACAATTATGCCTAATTGAAAAGGTTAACATTATGGCTCATTAAAACATTTGAAATGCAGTTTCCTAAGTGAGCAGTATGTTCTATGTAGCCAACATAAATTAGTAATTTCACAAAAGGGTGTATTTTGTGTCCGTCTTTAATACATGTGTAAATAATGACATTTAACAATGAAAAGCTGAAACCTACTTTTACTGTTATTTTAGACACTTGATGCTTTTTTGACTGTCACGGTCTTGAGTTTCCAAATTCTCTATGCTGCACTGCACACTGAAATGAAATATACTGATTTAGATTCATATGGACATAACATTCTATTAAAAAGACAAAGATGTGTCTTTTGTGGTACGTTTAATTGCTTTATTGTATATTTTGTTAGGTTTGTCAGTGAGGTACAATCTTAAATAATCAACACCATTATGATAATTTTGTATGGTAAAAATGTGCTTACCAAAAGTCGAAATTTGTTGAAATAGCAGCGTTAAGTTCTCTCTGAACACCATGTAGTGTTATAACCTCACAATGCTTGTAAAGACTAAATGAACTGTAATACTGTCAACAATTATACCATCAAACCTGTTACTAAGTTTCATAGCTATTTCCCTAACATATCTTAAAAAGGCACCTCATAGAATGACCCCAATAACTTTTATTATGTCTATGCATTATCAACCTAATGTCTTGTTACACACCACACGCCTAAATGACATAATATTAGCTCTCGAAAACATATAAGACGTGGCAATAAGGCAAAAGTACAATTGTGTTGCAAAATTGTTCAATTGTGACACTAGTTTTAAAAGAAATGGAAGCACTGACGTGAGAAAACGAGATTTAATGGACCATAGAACATCAACATTTATCATAATACTTAGCTACATAACTGAAGGCGGAAAAAATGATGACACTTACATGATAGTGTGCCTGCAGGTCATTTAGTAATAGCGACAATCATACTGCCAGTGATAGAGGTGATGTTCTCTGTATCTCCAAACCGCACAAGCAGCGACAAACCCAACAAAACTCTCATTTCCCTCATTTGAGCAAACATCGAGCAGAATTAACACGAAAGGAGCCGTGGAGTCTGTATTTCACATCACACCAGCGGACAAGCCGAGAGACACTTGCGAAGTTGCAAAGCGCAAACTGAAAGTGAGCAGCTCGCGGAGGTTGAGGAGAAATGTGACGTGCGTTATCCAACACTGACCGTCCCGTTGAAAGACCGGCTGCCAGCTCGAGATAGGATTGCCAAGACTGACATCTGGATGACACTTCGTTTCAAAACGTTCTCATTTTTTTCGTTTATCGTTTGTTTTATGGATCCAAATCAGTTACTGTCAAGATGTCACTTCTTTACAGAGTCCACACCAAAATGTATTTAGAAAATAGCTTCACAAAATACCTATGATAATGTAAAATGTGACTAAAACTATCCATATGAAATACCTGGACAATGTTTTCAGGGAGAAGAAATTTGAATTTAGCACCAAATTTATTTAGGAAATAGCTTCACAAAATATGATAATGTAAAATGTGATTAAAACTATCAATATTGAAATACCTGGATACTGGTTTCAGGGAGAAGAAATTTGTATTTTTACATAAATTTGTTAAGAGTACGTCACAAAATGGCAGATGTTAACTCAGTACAAAACCGTTATATACCCACAACGTAAATATATACTAGGCTATAGTGATAAATAATTACATTTTGTCACGTAGCGCCTACTATTCGATACTTTACGAAAAGCGTTCGAGCAGCGTGCTGTTTGCTATGGTTACTTCCAGGCCAACGCGACTTTATCACGAGCGTGTTTTAGCATTTACAAATGTTGTAACAAAATTTTACATTTTAACAAAATTGCAGTACATGCACATTGTGCAGTTTTCTCATCAAAGAGTGTAAAAAATGCAAAAACAAAACAAAAAAAACAACAACAACAACAACAACAACAACAACAAAAAAAATACTGTCTGTAAGCATAATGCCTTATGATACTGACAAGATCCAACTTACACTTACAAAACCATAAATAAATAAATAAATAAATAAATCTATGAACACAATAATTGTAACAATCAACATACCCTAGAGGAATAAACTCATTCCAGACATGGCAAGACAGCAGATTTCTAAATGTGACCAAATCCACAAGACTTCATTGTAAATAAAACCAGCAAAAGGTCAAGCAGTGCTACCATATTAAGTATTTATGCCCCAATGCATGCTGGGAAGAGAAGAAAAGGGACCTCACCACAAACAAAAACATCTTTAGGGAAAAAATATTTAAAACTATACTGTTAGAAACATTAGCTACTTGTATTCCTGATCATTTTAAAGTTAAAAACCATAAACACCACAACAATCTAGTAAAACTTTGGTCGTTTTTGTCCGTATTATCTACTTGAGCTAAGACTAATAACTAATATGGAATTTGTAACACAATCATGCTGTTGCCAATAATGCAGTGATGACAACGGTCTTCCACTACTTATATTATAGCAGACAGCCACTTAAAACTGATCTTACCTGCAAACAGAATCCAATCACCTCCATGTACTGTACATCACAATGGTTTTCCCCAAGGTCTAACAAACCCATTAGAGTCCATTAAAACCCATGCCTAGGCCTCCCTTAACTGCACTCTCTTTTAGAAAACATGATTAGAGGTAGCGCCAGGCTTTAAAAAAAAAACATCATGTGCCTGAGTATAAAAGCAGTTTGATTGTTTGATGAACAAACAAAGAATGCATCACTCTCGGGGCGTTCCAGGTCAGTCTTGGAAACACTCTTGAAAAATCACTGTCCAATCATTTTTTTTGACATAATCCTGACAGTTGTTTTGTTTTATCATAAACCTTTTGGGTTATATCCATTTATACTTTCATACAGCAATTTGTAAATTATTTAAAGATGAGTAATAATATTTGTACACTTATTAATAATTAAGGACTCGCTCTTAGCATTTGGAAGTCTTGAACGTTGCAAAGTGGACAATCTCTACATCAGTGCTACATCAAGCGAACCTGCAGCTGTGACAAATGGTGTGTCAAATGCATTGCACAAACAAGCCTGATAAACAAAGCCAGTAAAATCTCCAAGGAGATAAGAGCAACAGAATTAGTATTTGACAGCTTGAAAGAGGAGATGGATTCATTGCACTGGCCTGGATTCAACTCAAAAACATCTGGATGTGCAGTGGACCTTCCTGCTCAATACTTGTATTGTTCAATATGACCATATCATATTAGAAGGAGCTAAATTACCTCCTAAATAACCAGGTAAAAAACTTAGTTTTCAAATCACAGCCTCTTAGTACTCCAACCTTGACCAAAAAAAAAAAAAAATGCAAGCCTGTTCCCTGAAATGTTCCACATGTTAATTTTCCTACATTGCCTGAAGTTATCTATAAGCTGCCTGGCTATCTTGATCACAAAACATGCACCGCACACTGCTTCTAACTTTACATTATAACGTAAATGTAGCATGTTTATGAAAATAGCATTTGAATGTACATTTTTTCATGCAGTTTACTCAGGGTCCTTGCTTGTGTCTTCTATGGCAGGTCTGAATGTCTATGAGTAATGTCTACAGCAAGGTTGGTTCTCAGAAGGAACAACAAGACAAATTCACTGAATTGCTGTTGAAATAAATACAACAAAGCTGATGCATTCTGGGAAATTGAAAGTGTTTTCCAAGCACGTTTTTGTAGTGTAGTTAATAAAAACACAACTGTTTATTTTTAGTTAATGTTAGCGCAGGTTCATTGAATATAAAATAACAGATACAATAACTGATTTTAATAATGTATTAATAGAAGTTGAAATTAACTAAGACTCAGAGGTATTTTAAAATCCAGTTCTCACTATTGACAAACCATTAACTATGACGTTTGCCTCAATAAACTCCTGATTTGATGCTTATTATCAGTTAGCAAGGTAGTTGTTAAGTTTAGGTATTGGGTAGGATTAGGGATGTATGGTCATGCAGAATATGTGCTTTATAAGTACTAATAAACCAGCAGCCAATATGTTAATTATAGGCATGTTAATAAGCAACTAGTTAATATTGAGAATTGGTCCCTATACTAAAGTGTTACAATTTTTTTTATTTTAAATTCATTTTAATTCTTCTTTTTTTACTCTCAAATTTAAAATGCAATTCTGCATCCTCAATTTAAATTCAGAAATGATACTGAATTTGAAAACGTATTCTCAATTCACTTCTGAATGGCACACATCCTTGTCTGGTGCATAATATTGAAACAGCATGTGCTCTGTTGTAAGCCATTGTATTGTGTTCACCCAGTCCATCAATATTTCTGTAATATCAGTGACAATTTCAGTTTTCTGACTTGAATCTAGTGTAACATCAATCTGCATTGATGTTTTGTCCCAGGGCATGCCGTGGAGAAATCCAATTACACTATTATCAACCGCTAGTGTCACATCTGTAAAGTATCTGTGGTGTGTTCACGCAGGCAAAACGTGAGAGCAAAAGTGCATATCAGAACGGTGGTCAAAAACAGCATGGGAAGGATTTATGTTTTCAGCTATGAGTTGATGCAATCTTAAAGTCAGGGAGAAATAACTGCAGTGTCAGCATATCTTTCACAGCACATATAAATCAGTTTCCCTGTGCATTGGGAATACACAGTGGGGAAGAAGAATTAATATCTGTGAAGTGGTCAGAAGCCATTACACACTTGCATTAAGACACTTTTCTGCAGTGTGTTTAGGGACGTATTGGATGGATTCCCTTCCTCCCTGACGCTGACTTGCAATCCCAGATGACAGCGTTGCTTATTTTCTGTTCTGTCACCTCGTCTCCAAGGAGCAGACTGAAAACTGTGGGTTCAGGATGCGCCAAGGCTGGAATGTCAGATCACACAATGGAGTCTGGGTGGCTACAATGTCTGGATGTCTAAAAAAAATCCATAGCACAGACCAATATTCTAGAAACTGAACATATCTATATTATACAGTGATTATATTTTGCATATTTTCTGCCAAACAGACAACAGATTTTTTAAATATATGTTTACTACTTTGTTAACCACAAAATAACAGTGTGCCAAAGTAATCCAAATGTTTTTGAAATATCAAGTAGGCATGTTTTATATATAAAAGGTTATATGAAAAATTCAAAGAAAATTACTTCCTTCACCCTCTGCCCCACTCTCTGTTGATAAACAAAGACTGAATGCTGCTGTGTTCTGCATCAATAATGTAAACAGTATGAACAGTGAGGCACAAAGCTCACATGGAAAATATTTTTTGGCTCAATAGTCATAAAAATTCTAATGGACACCATTACTGGTGTTAATGCTCTATAAATAAATAAATAGTGTAAAATTACTGGATTCCAGATAAATCCATTATCATATTATTGGATTGGATTGCTTTATACAGACCGCAAATTTGCATTTCACTGCATTTCCATTGTTCTTCTATGTAAACATGCACTGGATGGACATGTGTGACCATTCACTCGCATTTTGTGCATGACGTGGCATTCTAAAATTGTGACGCTCGAGACAATTGCCCAGACAGCAATATAGTGTTGGCCCAGAATTGGCCCACATCTGGCCCACGTGAAATCCATGCGGGCCGGACGTGAGCCGGATCTGGACCGACACTGCATGCTGACTGGGAAGGCTTGCTTTCTTACTTTATAGTAGGCAAAAAATGTGAATAGAGAAGTATGGCCGAGTTCACAGTATTCATAAAACAGTAGACAAAAAGTCTGCAGTTGTTCTACTATTTCTCGCAGATTTTGATGTGCGTATCAGATGGACAATTTACTATCCCATGAGGCCATGGAACAGTATTTATGAAAAGCCAGTCAATCACACCACCAGATGGCCCTATGACCCATCAAGAACATTCATGTTCTGCCAACTGTGGCAAAAAAAAAACTCTATACTCATTGGTTGCCACAATCTTGAAAATTATGTCAAATGATGTTTCATGCTGAAGTTGGGATGATCTGCCACAGGTTTAAAAGTCTGATGTCTAACTTGGAACAGGGTTCGAGACATCGAAAATTCTAATTTGTCTGGAATGCAGCATAAGCACATTTTTAAAAAATACATTCCATTTTTTTCCTATTCCACTGCTTCAATCTCACGTTTTTCAATGCAAAAATACATCCTGCTTGAACGGCCCCTTTAGTATGAATACTGCCAAATCAAGGTGGTCATACAGTATCGCAAATCAGCTATTAAAAGGGAAAAACAAAAAAAAAAGGAGAAAACATAACAGGCGTCTACATCAGGATACTGCTGTCAGGGTTTCTTTTGCCATACTGACAGGGTGACTGTACTGTATCCCGCATATTAGGTGACTACTCAAATAAATACGTGAAGATAACATTGATCTGAGTTTAAATTATAATCTTTATCTGTATATTATTTTAGAGCTTCCTCTAAAAAATTTCAATACTGTTTGCACTGGATAACTGAAACAAAAGATTGCAAGAGACTTGTGCTGTGTTCGATTTGTACTCTGAAATGACAAATTGCCAGTATTAACTTTTAACTGGAATGCCCTCCCAAGTCAGAGTTCCGACTCGGAATCTCGGAGGAATTGCAAAAACTCCCAGCTTCAGAATCCAATATGGCTGCTCAGTCCATCAGCAGAAGAGTATATATTGTTTATTAGCCCTTGTGTCTGTCTGTGTCTCAATAAACTCAGTGGTACACACAGTACTCCAACCTGAGGACATGATACTATGGCGTAATCTATGCAAAATACCACTTTTTATTACATTTTAATTGACTAGTATTGCTAACAATGGACTTTTGGGTTTTCTGACTTCTCTACTGGAACATGGTCCAAATTGTTGTGATGTCATTACCAGCTCCGACATCCGACTTCTAGTGTAAATCGATTGCAGCGTTGTATAGCCCCAGTTTCAGTTACCTGGATTAGCGGTTTATACTCAGCATTGCAATGAGTGATGGGAAACATTAGGAAATATCAGACCTCTGGGTGGGGTGACTGACCAATCAAAATCAAGCATTCTAGAGACGCACTTAATAGTAATAAAAAATCCATATTTTTTTCTTTTAATATAGAAAGCAAAGGGGATAAAACTAGGCCCAACACATTTATTGAACAAATGCCTCCACTTTTTATGACTCAAAAGCAAGTCTTTTTTAAGCTCCCATTAGCTTTAATCTCAGGCTGAAAACACTTGACGAAGCTGCTCATCACAGTGGTAGAGCAAGCTCCATCCGGCTAATTCTTCTCAAGAAGTGTTTGTCTAAAAAGAAGAGGGAAAGGCTTTTCATTTCACTAAGAAGCAGATATTATTTCCCCTCCATTCAGGAGATGGAGAGCTGTAGATTAGCGCTCCCACACACAAGGGTTTTAAAAGCCAATATCTAGTGTGTCGTTGCTGAGCAACCAATTATCCAAGATTTGCACTTCCTCTTTGAATGCTGTTAGCTATTAATGTTAGGAATATTTTTTTTATTCTAGGACACTGTAGTGTGTGAAGCATGTCAAGATACAGGCATGCCAGCTTTTTGCACAGCAGACATCAGAGAATTAGATTGCCATAATGCTCAATTAATTATTAATTGTCAGATAAAATCTGAAATTAAAAGACAGAGGCATTTTCTGGCGTAAACTGATGCCAGAGCTCTCTTTGCCTCCATGCTGTGCTCAGCTGTAACAACGTAGAAGAGTGGAGGGGTGTAAAGAAAATTGTTGACACTTTCCCCATTCAATTCCAGAGACACTTACAGTATGCTTAGAGAGAGGGAAGAAAGAAATGGAAGGGCAGATGTTCTGCAATTTCATCATTTGCCACAGCAGAAAGCAACTCATGCCTCCAGGAAATAGGCCTACTAGGACAGTCTATTTATGTACCCACACACATACTTGGAATGAGGTGAAAGTACTAAGTACTTTAATAAACACCAAATAACTATGAACAAATAAGTATATTTGCCCAGATATACACACTGCAGAGTTTCTGTTCTGGCCAGAATGTCAACACTTGAAATTGTAGATGATGCAGGTGGCTGTTTATGGTTAAAGGTTTTAGCCGATGACCTTTCTGACAGTCTCCATGTAAATGTTGGCTGTAAATACACTTCATATTCCTAAATAAACCTCTACTAGGAGAATAGAATGTACTAAAGAAAACAGCAACAGAGCTTTACTCTTGTCATTTTGTTAATATGTCATAACAAATTTAAGTTGTTATGGTATCTATGTAAGCTACTATATATAATACATGTTTATACATATACTGTATATTGTATACATGATTACATGAAATAATTTTGAATCTATGTATTATTGAAATATTGTGTGTGTGTGTATATATATATATATATATATATATATGGTCACATATATTAATTTTAATAATTTCATTTCATACAGTACACAAATGCACACATATACATATGTAAATGTATGCACATGCACACACACGCATTTCTCTATATAAATACATAGTAAAATATACAGTATTTAAATAATAGATTCTGAACTATTTCATTTGAATATTTAAGTCAGTAGATAGATAGATAGATAGATAGATAGATAGATAGATAGATATTCTACAATTAGATGTGATATTAGATCTACCCTTTAAAGATTTCAAGGAAATTCATTGCTATATGACAAACTTTATTAACAAATAAAAGGCAAAGCACAGCTTAAGTTCACCCCTAGATATGCACCAAAAGCCAAGTGCCACAACATTATTATGTACTTCCAATATTAAAATACAACCTCCACTAAGTGACAGCATTATATATTTTTATAGGTTTCTGCAACACAAACAGCAGCTAAAACTCTTTAAATAGGCTTAAATAGTGTCAACAGTAGATAACATGCATCTTCTCCTGCACCAGAGCTCCTTCTAGTGGTGATTCAGCAAAGTGTAATTCACTTTAGACTACAGTTTGCCAAATAGCACTGATTTAAGCTCAGCCTTTACCCCTCAAACAATCACGGTAATTGCATCTGGACCAGAGACAAAACTGACTCTGTACCATAATGTAATGGAAAACCTAATAACACAGCACACAATACAGGCAAACAGGACAGCAGAGAAGGGAATTAGGCACAGCAGTGCTGCCCTCTAGTGGACAGTGAGGTTGTAGCAGGAGGCTCAGAGGTGATTAAGCGAGCACCCATTGAAGAATGCTGGTATCCTTCCCACCAGTAGAGAGAAGATGACTGTCGTCATGGAGAAAGGCAACGTTGGTCACATGGCTGCTATGCCCACCATAGATATGGCTGGAAGCCTGTGGATGAAGTGAAAAAAAAGTTTTATTTATAAAGTATGATTTAACTGATTGGCCAGTATTGAAATTAAAATGCAAAAAAGAAAAAATCTCACCCTTGGCTGGGAACAGGGGTTAGAGAACAAGTGCACTTTGCCAAAATCATCAGCTGAGGCAAGAAGTTTATTGTCATGTGACCTGCATACAGCATTAATGTCTGTGCCATCAGCACCTTCTGGCCAGATTCCTTGGGAAAAAAAATAAATATTCCAATTACATAAATAAGTGAAAATAAAATGGAACAAGTAAAGGTAAATCTATTATTTTGATAATATCCAGAAATCATTATTTCAATATATCATAGCCATTTACAGAAAAAAACTATTAATAATGGATACCTAAGAAATTGCTTTTTTTTCATATTATGTATAAGATGACTTACCAAACACACTGAAACCCAGCACACAGGTGGAAGTGGCCCATTCTAGATTGCGCACTGCATCAGCACTAGTAATATGCTTCCCACTGGATGCTTCCCCTTTTTAACAGGAAAAATAACCAGCCTTTAATACAATGACACCTGAGCTTCATTTAAGGATTAAGGTGTTAGGTGAGAAAACAACTCACAGAATAAGATCTCATAGTCGCCTGAGTTGGTTACAATAAAGTGGCTGTCGGTGGACCAGTCGAGATGAGTGACAAAACTGGAGTGTCCCTACGGATGCAAGACACAGCATTAAACGAGTGCTAATGGTCTCAAATTAATTTGAATGAACAGAAACATATTTGGGATTCATTTTCTTGCAAAACTCACAGTGCATTTGCCAACTCGGCTGTATTTCCTGCCGTTCTCAGTAACAGAGTAGATGTAAACAAAGTTGTCATGGGAAGCCACAGCCAGGTACGCCCCATCTATGAGACAGAGAGGATGTGAGTAGCAATTTTGGACACATACTCTATCAGTCACAAGTCTGGGGTTGTTTTTTTTTATTTTACTGTATTTTAAGTATGCATTAAATCAATGAAAAGTGACAGTAATGGCTGTGAAACCTCAGTTTTGCCATCAATAAATTATATTTTAAAATATTGAAATACTAGGAATAGCTGTGACTAATGGCTAAAAGCACAAAAGAACACTAAACACACCTGGAGAATATTTAACAACGGAGATGATTTCATTGCCGTCTGTATGCATAAAGACAAGATCACGGGTGTCAGTGTCCAGCACCAACCACCTATAAGACAGAAAAAAAAAGGTTTCAATACTGAGGTGTCAAATTACTGTGTTTTAATTACATATACGGTTATGAAATGAAAATTTTTAAAGCTGTTAAATCTTTTGGATTTATTTTTGGATTTGACATGTTAAAGTAAGTCAAAACGTAAAGTTCCCGTGTGCAATCATACCTTCCTGTCATGGTGCCCACAGCAAGCACAGTGCCACTGGGATGAAATCCAACGGCACGCCCAGGGTCCTAGAATAAAATATAAATATAATGTAAAAAACAAAATATAATATTTTATATTTATAATAACTCTATTGTAAACCATATGCATTTAATTTTTTATATTTTAATATAAATATTAAACAAAAATAAATCACAAGTATGTTTTATACAATGTAACATTTTATAATACATAACATTATGAAACATTTTAAAATATATGCATTTAATTTTTAGAATTTAATATTAAACAATAAAAATGAATAAATGTAAAAAATATATATATACAATGTAAAAAAGTAAATACAAATATTATAAAATATATTTAATGTCAAATTACATTATTTTTTATTATTATGTGCATTTAGTTTTTCATATTTTAATATAAATATTTAAAAAATAAAAACGTAAATCAATCTATCTATCTATCTATCTATCTATCTATCTATCTATTATTAATAAATAATAAAAAAAAAAAAATAATAATAAAAAAAAAAAAAAAAACAGACATCTGTCCTCAAAGTGAACATACAGTATGCAAAATAAAACTTGCAAAGCAGATGGGATTGTTTTTGATGTTTATATATTACAGGAGTGTATAAGTAAACACAGAGTTCATTCAAACCTCAATGGCCTTGCTCCACAGAGGCAAATGGGAAGAGGTGTCCCAGAGATAGACCTGCTTGTCTTGACCACATGTCACAAACTGTTCAGTACTGGGATGCACATCCAAGCCCCACAACTCATCAGTGTGACCCTTTCACAGAAAGAAAACAAAGAAACCAGGGTAAGAATGGAGATTTTCATCTGAACAACAAGTCTCAGTCCAGGAGGCCATGTCCTGTACTAATTACTTCTGGGCAGGTAAAACTGATTACTGTGCTATAACATAGTTCAGAAAAACCATATCAGGCATGTAAACACATGTAACTGTGGCTATGTTACATCTGGTCTTATCCTGTTTAACTGGGTGTTTTTTGGCCACTATAAGCTGCAATATGGTCCAGGGCATATGTCGTTTATAATCAAAGGTCTGCCTAGAAAAGACTGAGAAAACGTGGTAATCTTGTTGACTTTTGGCGTAGATATTAGGTTGACAACCTACCTGAACAATGGGAGTGAGGGACCCAGAGAAAGAGCCCCGCAGAACAGAGTTTCGAGTCGTTCCCACAAACAGCTCGTCCTGTTTTCCTTCAGCTAGAGTGCGGACAGGGCCAAAAGCCTCGGGAACCTGATTACACACAGAGAAATATATTAAGGAACATATAATCTGTACATCTCAACTAAAACACGATTAGCACAAATTGTTCTGAATTAAGTGAATTCAGTGCTGATGTAGCTGGATCTGATAAATAACACAAATAAATGCCTAGATTACATTTCAGTACTAGAAATATGATAACATCAAAACAATAAAAGTCGTATTAGAGAGTAAAAATGAGTGTCTGGATTTCATTATGAATGTCAGTAAAGCTTTCATTTGTTTTGTAAGAACACCACTTCACCTCAATTTCATTCTTTTTGCGGTAATCATGGTCCCACAGCAGCACCCTGCGGTCTTTTCCTCCACCTGACACCAGCGTTCCATCTTTCAGCACACACAGAGAGAAGATCCCACCCTCATGGGCTCCCGAAACCACCTGGCTGATCCGGTTTCCACCTTTAAATCAGAGTTTATCACCAAATCAGAGGCTGCACTGAGGAAGTATCTCCAACAGCAGTCAAAAAGATGGATGTATTGTTTTTCTGATTGCCAGTAGACAAAAACATGGATTAAATGTAATTTATTTCTTAAAAATGTGCCATCTGAATAAATATAGTGGCAGGGCAAAAAAACAACACTTTACATGTATAATAGCATAATTATTTCCTGACCTTTTGCCCAGATGTAGATGTTTCCGCTAGAATCTCCAGTGATTGCATCTCCATTCTCAGCAAAAGCGACACAGAGTACATACTTGGGTTTTTCATGTTTCTGAAAGCATACCAAAAATAGGAATACATTAAATAAAATTATTATAAAAGATTTTTGTGCCATAGGGATTTAGAATGCAACTTAAATTTATTTTTTATTAAAATAAAATAAAATATGCACGCAAAGGCATCATTTAGAATAAATAAATAAAAATAAAGTAAAATTAAATTACACTAAAATAAAAAAGAACTGGAATGCAACTTAAAAAAAACAAAAAAATAAAATAAAATAAAATAAAATAAAAAACAAGGATTTACAATAAAATAATAAACCGAAATTTAGAATCTAACTTTCAAAATTAGATGAAAAACTAAATAAAATATAATATTAAATTAAAAATAAATTAAAATAAAAATTTCAGATATAGGCAATCAACTCAAAGATCCCTCTGTGCTGTCTTTGTATTTTAGTCGGAATACGGAAAAATAAATCTTGCAAACCTCAAACAGTCCCTGGCGTTTTGTAAGAGTATTCCCTTCCATTGTCCAAAAGTTGATGTGGGACTTCCCGCAGGTGACAATAAGGTTAGCCTCCATGGGGTGGAAGACAGCACCCAGAACTGAGTCATTGGAACACTGGAAAATCGTGAGTGAATATTTTACACAAAATATGACGCATTCTTCATTTGATGACGTGGCAATTTTTTTACCACTTCCCAATAAGCACATATACATCACCAAGACATCTGGGACAAGCAACTGCACACTAGTAAAACGATCACATTTGTGTGCAAACATGATCATTTTAGCATTTTAAACAAATCTAAATACTTTCAAATCTACCTGAAACAGCCTGAAATGTAATATTCCATAAAAATTATTTATTTGATCCATTGAGAATTGATTGGATTGTGAAAAGTGTGTGTTGCATAATAGGATAGAGCCCGGCAGTTGGATTAGAAGGGGTTAAAAAAATAAGGGAGATTGGTGATGTTAGGTCATTACATTACAAGATTAAAAAAACAATGCAGATGTCAAAAAGACGTCATAGTGCAGGGTTTTAAACAACTCGGTCTGTGAACACTCAGCTTTCTGTTATTGAAAGACAAATCACACAAGACACACTATGCCAGGAAACTGTACATTATTAGGTCTAGTGTTGCTGCATTGTATTAACTTCTTCCCAGCTCACACACACACTCTTCATAGAGCATGTTGCCTTGCCTCACCTTAACCTCCGCCAGTTGCTTTTCTTTCTGCCAGTCCCAAACAGACAAAATGTGGTCATTTGCATCATCAACCGCACACAAATGAGCACCACCATTCTGTGAAGAGGAGAGGTATTATATCCATGTAAAATGCCATTGTTCATTCAGCCATTATCATTGTTCAAACAGTCTTTATCTACACCCATTGTGCAGATTTCTCATATGTCGCATGGTGTCAAAGCACATAGATTATTTATCCAGAACTTAAAAAACAAAAAAGCTTACCGACTTTGAGAAGGCAACGCAGGTGACAGCTCGGTCAACCACTCCTGCTCCAATCACATGAAGAGTGTTTAAACTAACAGAGTCCCACACACGGACATGAGGCTGCAAGGCCTGATGGGAAAATAAATATTGAGCTATATGCATATGATTGGAGCATCTCTAAAACAGATTAAATGAATAGTTCACATAAAAACCATTCATTATTTACTTATTTTATTTACTCATATTTTACATACACTACAGTTCAAAAGTTTGGGACAGTAAGATTTTTTTAAATGTTTGGTTGTTGCTCACCAAGGCAGTAAAGATACAGTAAAAACAGTAATATTGTGAAATATTATTACAATTTAAAATAACATCTTTATTTTTATTATATTTTAAAATGTAATTTATTCCTGTGATGCAAAGCTGAATTTTCAGCAGCTATTACTCAAGTCTTCAGTGTCACATGATCCTTCAGAAGTCTGGTGCAATAGTTTCTAATTATTAGCAATGTTTAAAACAGTTTTGCTGCTTTATATTTTGTAAATACCATGACACTTTTTTTAAAGAATTATTTAAAGAATAAAAACATAAAAGGAACAGCATTTAATTGAAATAGAAATATTTTGCAACATTATACATTTCTGTACAGTCACTTTTGATCAATTTAATGCATCCTTGCTGATTAAAAGTAAATTCTTAAGGCTACCATTCATAAAGCTAACACACTTTGTAAAATGCTAAAACATTGAGGTAAGTTGTGATCACAGTGGTTTTGCTCCTGATCACACCGAGGACTGGTTCAAGCCACGAGATCAACATATATACTGCTAATATAATATACTGCTAGGGAATGTAAATGTGAACTAACTTTGCCATCTTTGGATGTTCCGGCAACTTGTCCTGTTGCTATGGTGACCATGTCTGGATGGATGGCCAAACTGCAAAGAGAGCATTGTCAGGATCAGTTCTTGTCAAAAAAGATTTCCCATCTCTCTCCCCCTCTCACTAGCGAAACAGTAATATGAATGCAGACTGATCCCAGAAAACGCAGTAAACAGGCTGCAACTGTTTTGCAAACCAGCAGGGATTCTGACAGTCACAGAGAGAGAGCATTCCAGTGTTATTTTAATGAGTGGCAAATGCTAATTAACTAATATTTCACAACAAATAGCATGTTGACGATGTCCACACTCTGTTACAGCAGAAGAGATCTACATAAAACGGTTAATTTTACAAGCATTGCCTTGCAGCCAAACAGAAGAGGAAAAAACCAGATGGCAGAAAAGATCTGGTTTGATTGCAGGATATGTATTTGAATATACTGCAGGATTCACTTATCTTGAAGATAAGAGTCTGCTAAGCGAAGCAAGATCTGGCCCTAAAAATGCAAATTTGCTCAGAAACTGGCAACACTTCCTGAGTACATTGGCTCTTTTTGCTGAATGATAGTGCAAAATATTTGTTCATGTAGATGATAGCGTAATGATAACATCTTAGGGACCTTTGAACAATGACCTAGTTTAAGAATAATCTACATATGAAATTGGCAATGCTTATTTTCCCTGTATGACATCAATGTTGGACTGATTTCGCTCCTGCAGTAGTTCAACCAGTGCTGTTAATATTAATTAACAGTACACCAAATGACCAAAAGCATGTGGAAACTACCTAAAAAATCAATATAATGTATATTTACCACTTGACATCATCATTATGGCCCAGATAGTGTCTTTGTTGCTGCTCTTCTACATTGTAGAGCACCACTACGGAAGCATTAAAGTACACAATCTCTCCCGTTGGCAGCAGGTAGAGGTTGGAACGGCAGTCTCTTCCCCTATAGCCGTAACTAATGGAGTGCGTTAAGAAACAAAATAACATTTCCATAGACTGCAGTAAATGACCAAACATGTGTGCTATTAAATTGACACTATTTTGTGTCACATTTAAAATGGTTTCCATTCTAATTAGAAAATTAGCTCAAATTTACTTTTAAAGTCACTGATGCATTTTAATTATTAATAGAACTTGAAAAATTGGAACTCATTAATTAAATTCATTTTCATTATTGGCTATTATTGCAATACTTATTTAATTTTCTTTATTGGTTATTCTCATTTTTAAATTACAGCAATAAATTAAAGACTGGATAAATTCAAAATGATCCATCAATCAAAATGCAACATAATTTAATAGAATCATTTAAAACCTGAAAAATTAACTTCAGTTACATGTAAAGGAGACCTATTATGCCCCTTTTTACAATACGTAATACAAGTCTCAGGTGACCAGAATGTGTCTGTGACGTTCCAGCTCAAAATACCTCATATCATTTTAAAAATGAGTGGAAGCAGAAACACACTATTTTGGTGCATGTCTCTTTAAATGCAGATGAGCTGCTGCTCCCCGCCCCCTTTTCCAGAATAGGGCTGGGTCTTTTCTGCTAGTATCTCAGATAATCTGCTAAAAACATGTGTTTGGTTTGGGTTATCATGTCTATCACGCTGAAATCATGCGTTTTAAACCATATTCGTTTAAACTTCTGATATACGTTTTTTTTTTTTTTTATGTAAACACGTCTAAAGGACACTCGCACAGAAAGCGGCTGTCACATGGCATGCTTTCATGTCTTTTTGCGCTTAAACTGTCAAATACAAGTTTATGTTAAAAACATACGAGTTACAAAAACAGTTTTCTAGGTTGGTAGATGCACCAGGCACCTGATTATAGCACTTACACAGAAAAAGTCAGGTTTTCATGATATGTCACCTTTAAAAAACATCACAAGGATACACCCACTGAAGTTTTAGCTTGCGCTCTGGCAGCGCCACCTTTTGGTCAAGGCTGTAGCTTTCCCTCAGCTGGTCTGGAATATGCATGGTGATTGGACGTCCACGAATGAACATCCTCACGTAACCATCATCTGTTTAAGAGAAGCAAAACGTGAGTGGCCAGACAAAAAAAAGCAGTTATGTAATGTATTGTTAGGGATGATTTGTCAAATAATCCAAGCCCTACTGACGGAACTGTGTTCATTAAGAGACCCATTAAAACACGAGACTGACTGGAAGCATTATGGCCATCCAAAATGGTTTTTAGCTGTAATGCAGAGGATAATGCGATCCAGTCAGGCTAATTTATAAGGGTCCTTTTCCATAACATAGGGCTCAGTGTCTCTATTTAAACACAGATTAACAAATATTACATTACCATAGATATAAAAAAAATGCATTTCCTCAAAGGGAAAAGGAAACCGCAACTGAATAAAAAACTAAACAATCATATTTATTGCAAAACTTACTGCCATGGTTCATATGTACAAGTGTTATTTTAATTTTATTTGTATACTAGTATACTATTTATACATTTTTTGAATTATCTTTAAGTTTTAGTAATTGTACGTGCTTTTTTAGTTTTTGTAAGAGTATTTCAACTTTAACTTATTTCATTAGTAAGTTGCCAAGGCAGCATTTCAGTTTTAAGTTTTTCATCTGATATGTATATTGCAAAGTTTTATGAACAGCACTGACATGCAGTTGCTAGTGTATTGTTAAGTAGTTGTTCGTTTGTTCTTGGCAGTCACATAAAGCACTAAAGGCAAAAGACCAAAAACCAAACATCTATTGATACTGAGCTCTCAGCTTGTTTTAATTAAATTATATTACTTTAAAAAGAAATTGACAAACACTTACCAGCATTGAGGGTGCACTCTTTGGTTTTGCTGAAAGAACAAGGAGAGAGATTTCTGTCAGTTATTCATCCCTTCAAAGACTATAAGCCAGACAAAAAGACCACATAAGTTAAACAAAAACTTTCGAAAAACATTTCTGAAAAGTTTTGTTTGCTGTCTTTGACCTGTGCTTTGTTAGAGGATGACTAATTCATTGAGCTCATCCATTAATCCTGACCCAGCTTTTATGTGGACTCTCACAGAGCTCTGTGTAATGTAGAGAACACTGAATTAAAGTGACAGGATCAAAGGGGGCCCAAAACTGCTTTCAATTTTAGTACAGGCAGTTTACATGACTAAACAGATTTCGGGGAGGTTCCAGGACTGGAGGGGATTTTGCATCAAAAACAAACAAACATCGACACAACTGCTATAAACTGTTGGCTTTGATTAAAAAAAAAGGAAAATAACAGAAAAAACATGTTCTGTTTGTGTCTGAGTGTGCGTGCCTTTTGTAACCACACAGTTTTCTACTTCCTGTTTGCTGGTGCATGACTGTCACGATTGACAGTCTGTCTCAGACAGTGAGACGCAATAAAGTAGACCCATCAATCCAGTACTATTTGCTGGAATCGGTTTATAGGACTCAACTATCCACATGGGGATTAGAACTGACAGCCATCAGTGTCTCTGGCTGGACGTTTCTAGGGCAAAATTAGATGTTATGTAAAGGGAAGACATAAGGATCGTTGGTGCAGATGAATAGAAATGCTCCCACAATGATCTGTTTGTGTCCATGCAGTCCTGCAGAAACCATCCAAACACTTAATTAAAGAAAAACCTCATCTCTAATAACCCCTTTTCAGAGTGGTGTACTGTAGACAAAATTATACAATACTGCCATATATATATATTTTACTTTTCCTTGCATTATTATTGGGCAAACAGTGTTATTTGCATCATCATGTATCAAATGAATTGTCCATCTCTCTGTAAAACTGCATCTGTAACAAAAACATCAAGACCTATCATTGTGTTCATCATTTTTTTCCATCTATGTGTAGATGGCTTAATGTGAAGAACAGTTTTCGTAAGTGTTACCACATTGAGTTCTGGAAACATAAATGTTAGGTAAATATTCAAATATTACACAAAACAGGCAAAATATTTTCTTAATGGTTTGATCTGGTTCTGCATGTGTTTCAGTCTGAACCATGAATTATGCCACTTTTTACTCTCATTTGGACTTAGTGGGTCATCATGATTATTGTAAAAAGAAATCTATTTCTATTTATAAATGGGATTTTAGGAACATTTCAGGACTCCACACACCTGATTTAAAGTGATGACACACAAAATGGCAGCTGACCTGGCAACAAAGCCATTTTCTCATTAGCACATACTGGAAAAATCTGTTTTACCAATAATCACTCTAGGCTGTGTAGCAACCATAACTGAAAATGATGCTGTAAGCATGTACCACTAATGTGCTTGACCTCAAAGAAGCTTTATACTAATGCACAGACTATGCACACACCCGTCGATACCACACACAGCATTGTTGACGTGTTCCAATTTGACAATTTATGTCTTTTATACATTAAAAACACAGCACGCAAAGTATCTCTATGGATTATATTGAATTGCAAAGAAAGTGATTCACTACAAGGAAGTTCTCTGGACATGATGTCCTTCAAACCATTTTCTTTCCTGCAGTAAAGCATTCACTCTAATTTGCCTTTAAAGCTGTCTGTGTGCATGTGCGTGCGTGTGTGTGTGTGGCAGTGGGTGGGTTCCATGTTTAATACCTGCAACCTAGCAGCAAAAACGTTCAGTATCTGTCTCAGACTGCACTAAAGCAATTATTAAAACCCATGCATTATATGCAGCATATCTTCAACTTGAATGGAAGTTGAATGGATAGCTTTCATGTTCATGATAATCAAAGCCAGATGGAAAACATGCACATTTTTGTTAAGTCTCACAAAAAGTTGCATAAAATATACAAAACTGAAGCCTTGCAACAGCAAAGTAAAATCCATATGCAAAAAGATGTTTGATTCTAGACAGCCATGCTTTTAAAGTTTATTGTTCCCATTTGGCAAGTTAAAAAACAAACTCAGCCCAGGTGCGTTCGCTTTGTTTATCGACAGAAGCCATGATGCTGAGAATATTCCTGTTTGCCTACCTATGTTTGCTTTGTTGTGGGAAGCTGAAAGCAATTCCATTATCAGCCTCACCCTAAAACTACCAAAAGTTTTTCTTTTGAAGACCTGAAAGCGCTTAACAAGAACTTCAGCTTTACCTGGTTGACCTCTTCATGTTGTTTGTCCCGTTATTCCGTTTAAGTGCTAGCTGGAATTTGCAGAAGCGTCAGGCAAAAGACTGAGTTCCTTGTCTGAGTTAACTTCAGCTCTGGAGAAACATGGACCTCGCAAACCAATGGCAGGACACTTCCTTAGTGTGCATGACAGCCCCTTTTTGGCTGACCACACCCCCTGTGCTTCAAAGCAGTAATATGAAGCACTCTGTGGTCAAGAGTTTCAGTGGTAAGTGTGTCAACCAAGTGACTGCGCACGGTTGCCATGCACCATACAAAGTTTAATCTCAAACAATCATCATGGCATATATAAAACACTACTAACGTGTCTTATCTGCCATACAAACATCCTGCAGGTGCATGGTGGGTAACTTGTTGGAACTAATACTTAACCCTTTAGTAGACTGAAGCTTTCATTAAGTAGTACTTTGTGATAACAACAAATTCTTACTAGGGTTATTGGAATTTTTCTCTGCTCAAATGTAATTTTTACATAATTCATTCCAACATGAAAACATATATATATATATATATATATATAAAAAAATACTTAATTGATTTTAACACTATATTAAGTGGTAACATGGTTAATGGATTTGTGTTTATGAATGTTTAATGAGAGTTTTTCAGTGGTTGTTATACAGCTCTAATAGGATCTCAGTCAATAACACTTCTATTGACAGATGTCTAACCTGAATATCAGTGTTTACCCTCCTTCCTAGAAATCCATGTATTCACACCATAAATTATTTATCACTCTTTGAACACATTCTTCCTAAGCTTTCTTTCTGTATGCACGAGTAGACTTATTAGTTAAAATATCTTTCTTATTATGAAATGCTTAAACTTTTATATGAAATATTATTACTTTTCAATATGAAATATTTTCACAATTTAAAAGAACTGTTTTCTACTTAAATATATTTAAAAATGTTATTTATTTCTGTGATGGCAAAGATGAATTATCAACAGCCATTTCTCCAGTCTTCAGTGTCGCATGATCCTTCAGAAATCTATCTAATATACTGATTTGCTGCTCAAGAAACATATCTTTATATTATCAATTTTGAAAATGTTGCTGCTTAATATTTATATGGAAAACATGATGCAATTTTCAGAATGAATTGATGCATAGAAAAATGGAATACTGAGCTATTTGAAATATAAATCTTTATTGATATTATACATGTCTTTACTGTCACTTTTGAGCAATTTAATGCATTTTTTTAACTGACTCCATACGTTTAAACATTATTGTAGTCAGAGCTAAGTTTAAAGCAGAACACACAATAGTAACCTAACAATTGCTGATTGTTTTCAAATCCTGACTAAGGTGCTCCCTGACATTTTGTATACTGTACATGTATTTCATAACATTTCAAATCAGCAGTAAAATGACAATGATTTCACACATGGTGCTGATTTAGCTCAAAACATGGTATAAAATAGTATTTTACAAATGGTTTTCTATGGATGGTCCACCTCTTCCCCCTTACACTGTCTCTGGTGTCTTGCTGACCACAGGTCTGGATCTGTCATCTAATTAGACTCTGAGGTAACCTCTATTTTTAGCTCTTTTGATGTCCTGTACTAGCCTTAAGGTTCGGAGGGAAGGAGAAGAACTGAACTTTTATCGCTTCGCATAGAGCAATCATTGAGTTTAATGCACTTTATTTAGATGAAAAGGTACCTGTCTCTCTTTCCACATGTTGAGCTGCTGGATGAGGTGGTTCTGCTGCGGGAGTCTGCTATCTCCTTCTTCACCGTGGACAGGCGTTCTGTGGACATGCTCTTCCTGACACATGGAGACAAGAGCATGAGGTGGAGAAGAATGAGTGAGGCCCAATGCAGAGGGCAGGAAAGAAAGACATCAAAGAAAAGAACAAAACTGCATGACTGTTTCTTGAACATCAAATCAGGGTATCAGAAGGATTTCTGAAGGATCATGTGACACCGAAGACTTGAGTGGCTGCTGAAAATTCAGCTTTGCCTTCACAGGAATAAACTACATTTTAAAATATATTAAAATGCAAAACTTTTATTTGAAATTGTAAAAACAAATTCACAATATTTCATAATAACTGTATACTATTTCACCAAATAGTATTGCAGTATATACTGATACTGTAGTAAATAGGGAGTATGATAGTATATAATTTACAGATTATGTCAGTTTAGAAGTATTAAACAGCACAACAGACATCACATTACATATGATTAATATTAATTATGAATTATTATATCAACTATTATTAATTCACCATACATGCATAAGATTCTGCATTATTATTATAAGATGCATTATTCGTTGCGTTCATGTGATTTTGAATTTTTATTTTGATTTTTTTTTATTAGTATCGATACTTTGAGGTAAAAGGTCCATGTTGCATTAATGTTGTTGGTGTGGAAAAATGAAAATATTTTCAACAAGTGTGATACCAGCATGTGTTCTAATAAATTGGCTTTGAAAAATAATGAGCAATAAATATGATATATATCTAGCGCATAACTCCCACCTTTTGATAGACACCAGCACCTCCTTTTTCGGAGAGGAGGGAGAGGATGGATAGCCACTCAAGTGTTTTGTTTGCACATAGCCATTTGTCAGAGGCTTGGATGGCAGAGCTTGCAGTATCTGCCGAACTACATCAGGAAGGAAGAAACAGAGGAACACAAGTGAGTTCACATGCAAATTATCTTCACCTCCCACATGGAAACTTTTTATGTAACCACTATGTTATGCTTTACAATACATCCCTGTAGCTCTAAGGGTTGAATTATCTTAATACTTAAGAACCTAGGATGCTAACACAAAGATTGCATTGCCCTTAGACAAGGTTAGCCTCGTATTTTTTTCACTGTAAGTTGCTTTAGATAAGTATCTTTCAATTGGCGGCTTTCTAGGCTCTAAAGACATAATGGCAATAAGCAGAGGGTCATGATGAAGCTCTGACCTTTAGTAGGTCCACCTTTCTTGCTGCTTGTCTGTGTGATCTCCTCACAGCAGCCCAGCCTTCTCAAAGCATCCGCCAGCGCCGCCTTCAGCAGCTGAATCTCATCCTCCTGCAGCTGCACCCTCTGCTCCAGGTGAGAGATTCGGTCATCCATCTCCATCCCACTCCCGGCTGACACATTATCATCTGAAAGAGCCAGACAGAGAGTTTTCATATAAGAATTTGTAGAAAATTTAATTTGTAGAGTTTATCCATATCTGTCTAACTTTCTTTCTTCTGCGGAATAAAACAATTATATACTCAAAGACAAAAGTCATACAGGTTTTGAAAGACATGAGAGTAAATGATGACTATCCCTTTAAACCAGTGGCTCTCAATCCTTTTTGACTCAAAGGCCCCCCATAGTCCAACACCATATTCAAAGGCCACCCAAAATAAAGTATATAAGGTATGATATTATAATATTTCCTTTGGTGCCTCTGAAGCTGCTTGTTTTCTTTTTTTTTCAGAAACTTGAATTTATGATATATTTATAATTTACAATTAATTGTGTGATTTCAGTTATTGTAAAAACTTTGTTTTAAATAAATAAATAAATAAATACATACATAAATAACAAGCAATAGTTATTAGGAGTGGGGTAAAAAAAAAGAAATTACTATTAATATATGTAAATTTTATTTAAAAAATATATTACATTAAATCATCCTGCTGTCCCTTGAAAGTTTGCCGGGGCCCCCTAGTGGGGCTTGGCACCCTGGTTGAGAAATACTACTTTAAGGTATTTTTTAACAATTTTTATTATTATTATTATTATTATTATTTAATACAATTTGGATAGAGACTGCAGAAATAATTTGGTTCAAAAAGTCACCCCAATTATCCTAAAGTGGAAAGTCCATTTTAATATAAAATATTTCAACATTTAAGCCATTAACCCTGCTAGGACACCTGTCACTTCATACATCCACTATAACAACACTGGGATCTAGTTGGTTGTAAGTAATTGAAAAAAAAATAATAGTAGTTCAAAGAAAATCTTGTTTGCACAAATAAAAATGTGTGCATTTTTAAGTGTCAAAACATCTGTGATTAAATATATTTATCCATCAAAATGTGTTCTTACCAAAAAATCAATTAAAATCACAAAAAACAAAAAAAAAACTGAAAGCCTGAGCAAACAATTGAGTTTCAACAATGCTGATTCACTGCGGCAGCCATCAAATGTGTTTCAATTAAATATACAACTTACAAATACACACAATAAACTTTTTTTTTTAGCTCCTCAATATTTCACATAAAACAGTGGCTCCTTGTCCCTTGTTTCAATCTCAAGGGCAATGCAATGGGCTCCACGCTAAGTGTGCATATAAAATAAACCTCTTTTAGTGCCTGCACCGCTAACACGTGGAGATCACAGCTGTAAAGCAGCATTAGCAGGTGGTGAGCACGTCAACTGAAATAATAAAAGTGAAAGAAAAATGGGAGGCAAAAGTGGAAGGTGAGAAGAAAGCGGGTTAAAAACTGAATAGTGATGCTGGAAGACAAACGCAGTCTGGAGGAAACTGGATGCTCAGTGACTGAGCGTGTTGAAATATTCATCATCCCGCTCTGCTTGTACTCCCCACCTACCTGCCATTCCAGTCAGTACTATGTCCACCTGTCAGTCACCCGCTCGGACAGCCTGATCCTCTGCAGCTCTCTAGGGGGTTCCTAAAGGTGCCAAATGCCTCCCCGGCCAAGGTTTCTTTCTCCCACCTTCCCCTTGGCTTGCTGGATGGATGATCCTGTGTCTGGACCTTCCTTTCTCACCCTCCCCCACCCCTTTACCACTCAGTGCTGTGTGTAAAGAGTAGAAGGGTGATGTTTGTAACAGGACACTGATTCCTGTCTCCTATGCGGTAGAAAACTGCTGGTGGTGCTGTTGGCTGAGAGAGAGACAGCTTTGGCTCGACTCCAGACCTGTCTCATGCATCAGCCAGGCACTACCAGGAAGTGCACTGACCAGCCTCTCCACCAATGGGACGCTGAAGTGTGTACATGTGTTTGACAATTTATGACTAGTTGCTTTATACCCCTAGGGCGCATGCTCATTTCTCGATTCACATTAGGGATTTTTACTGTACAAATTGAATTGCTAATATAACCTGACCTCAGATAGCTATGCAGAACCAGTGTTTAATATCAGTCAAAACCATCCAACTGTACAACACCGACAGACACTCTCTCTGACCCAGGCTCATCTATACAGTCTACCCATCCATCTGTCATCCAGCCAAACCATCTGTCACAGAAATTGACCTACTGGAAACCCCAAACAATGACAACTATGTACACTGATACTTATCCTTGAGAGAACCTGTAATTCACAAGAACGAAGAGGAAATAGTCGTTTCTAAGTGACACCAATACCAACAAGCTGTGCACAATGGGTGTTAGCATGAGGATGCCATAGTGATAATAAAGAATTTTCAGTGATTGATTGTATGATATTAAATTCAAAATTTTATTCAAGCACTTTAACTGTCTTTATCTATTTTATATATACAGTTTTATGTATTTGTTAAATATTTTCTTATATGTTTGCACCAGCTGCATAAATAAAGATACATATTTATAACATATTAGAAGATATTAAAATGTATTTTATATCAGTGGTTTTCAAATAATGGACAACAACCCACAATTAGTTACAAGTCTGTTCTTCAACACTAGGGGAAAAAATGTTCAATGGAAATAATAAAATGCAACTAACCATATAATCATTAAACTAGGGTAGCAAACTCAATAGGGTTATTGTCGCTAAAAGGGAGGAGAAACATCTTATCTTATCCACATCTTTTGACAGTCAAAGGCCATGCAATGTTTTAGACACGTACATCACATTTCTACTGTTGTTTACAGTATGTATTTATAAAATTGTCTGACATGATGCATATCATTTTGCTTATGCAATATTTTTTTTCCCTGCATTTCTCTTCTTGAGCTTGATTCCTAATCCACTTATCTAATCTAGGTGTTTAATAAACCTGCCATTGTATATAATAAATATTGTTTGCTCTTTGAGAAATTTTTTGCTTTGGATAAAAGCGTCTGCTAAATGCATGAATGTAAATGTAATGTTTTCATGATAAAACTATATTATAATCAAATTTGGTGCTCTGCTCGTTCACAACATGACAGTGTAAAATCTGGCTGCTTTTTGAATAAAAATCTTTTGGTTAACGTTTGTTAATGATTGAATCTTACTGCAATCCCATGTCAAATCATAATCGTTGCATTAATAGTTATTATAATGCTGACAACAGACAAGATGTTTACTACTGAGCTTTATCATGTAAATCCATCGTAATGTTACACACTAGATTACTGGATCACAATAAATAAGTAACTCGGTACATTCTTTCCATCAAAACATTATGCATAGCTGAATCAGATAACAAAGGCCCAGAGAAGCAAACTGCATCAGAATAAAAGGCTCAAAGAAAGAAAAAAAAATGAATGAAAAATGTAAACACATGAGAAATCTCATACTGAAATTCTCTAATAACGTTAGATGTTCATTCTATCTTGGCACTTATCCCAACCGCACATATGCGATAAGAAAATGTCTTAGGGTAAAATAAAATTTGCATGTAGGCTATATAAAACTGATCATAATTTAAACAAATATATTCATCACCGACAACACTGTTTCTTTTGTTGCGCCCTCGCAGGCAGTGACAGGCCGACGCGTCAGTAACATTACATTGCTGGAATGTTCATGTAAAAACTGATTAATATCAAAGACAAAATTCGCCTACGTTATCGACCTGCGTAATGAAAACAAACCATCTCGTGAGGCTCTCTAGCGCATTCATTATGAATGCCCAGTCAAGTCGCTGCCAAACTTACCGTTGCAATACCGAAGCAGAAGCGTGTTCGTGTCACACAGGTTCCCACATGAAGCTACTCGCTCCGACATGTCCTTTTTCTGATCAGTTCCTTTATTTCTTTTAAATCACCAGTCCTCAGATCCGCCTGCCTACTTTCCTGACATACGAGTAAACCTTCTCTACCTTTCCACCGAACAACCCACGACAACCTGTGCTGCCTGCGTTTCTATAGCAACAGCCTCACTGATCTGCTACCCAGAGGGAACAAGAGAGCATGTTTACTCTTGGAGTCCCATAATATGCAGTCACTACTTTCATATATTTAGATTGGTTAGTCAAATTAGCAAGGCCTGGGGGCAAAGGCTACAAAGATATCTGACAATTGTGCACAGGCATTAAAGAGGTGAATAGATCATTATTGTCGCGTGCATCCGGTATAGAGATATTTATCTTGGGAATTTACTTGTTAATAATTGGCCATGTCCTTGACAGTCAAGCAACTGTTTTTCTATTCTCTAACAGTAGATGGCGGTGTAGGTGTGATTAAAACATATCAACTCCAAATGTTTTTGTAGGCAATTTGGTGTCCCATAACATGTTAAAGCACCAGCGCCACAAATCCCCGTTGCGATTAACTATTATCTAATCAAAGAAAACATAAATAAAAATAGCGTTGATTTTTAATCAGTCTCTTACAAGGTGGTGATGATAAAAAAAAGGAGATAGTGGGGGAAATATTTTCAGTTCTAGAGAAGCAAAACATTTGCAAGAAAAATTAAAAGCATTAGTATATAATTTTTCTCATAGGGCTCGATTTTGGACTGGCATTTAGGGCGCCATCTCTTGAGAGGAGCCAATTTACCAGGTAGGTCTTGGCACGAACATAAAAATCTTATCGATAAATCATTGTCTGACTTGTGATATTACCATAAGTCGACTTGAACCATGCCCTCATTAAATTTAAGCAATGTCGCGTATCCAGTGTTTCTTTCGACTGTTTAGTGCCAGACTAGTAATGTCCGATTCACGAATGAATCACTCTGTTGAGTCTGTTCAATTGTTTCTTTCGACTGTTTAGTGATAGCTTGATTTGGATCGCGATTCCGTGTGAATAATGTGAACACGGCATCGTTTGAAAGAAAACTCCAAACTTCAGAATAACAAACAAATTGACCACTTAATGGGGTGTCAAACTCAGTTCCTGGAGGGCCGGAGCTCTGCAGAGTTTTGTTCCAACCCTGCTCCATCACACATACCATGTAGTTTTCAAATAAGCCTGAAGGTCTTGATTAGTTGGATCAGGTGTGTTTAATTAGGGTTGAATCTAAACTCTGCAGGCCTCTGGCCCTCCAGGAATTGAGTTTGACACCCCTGACTTAATGCAATGGATCATCCACCTCTATCCATTGAAATAAAACCTGCAACTACTATCGTTTGCCAGTGATTAAGAAAAACCTTTAAGTTCAACACCTGGACGTGCTGTGAATGACTTTCTTCCTTCCTACTTCAGGGCTTGTTTAAAATAAGTATACTTATAGCACACTTGAATAAACTTCTTTTTCGTAAGAGGGTGAATCTTTTTACTTGAGTCAGTGCACCAGTGACTAGAAACGCCCCAGGTAGGCCTATATATAATTTTTAATATATATGGTTAGATGTCGATCAATTTTTATTGCATGGCCTATTACAAGTTTTAGTTGGGTTGCTTGTATTTTTCATATATTCTGTGTGGAAACTTACTGTGTTTCTGAAATGAGATCACAGCTTTAGTAAACATATTGCAAACTTTGGAAAGTAAATCCTTATTTGTTTGTTTGTGATTATTTTTATTTACAGAGCTGCTGGGAGTAAACAAGCGTACATCATTGCACATTCTGTACTTTCATGTTTTTGCTCTTGTTGGTGTGTCTTATTTTGCCTGATCACTGAACAACTATTTATTTTTGCATCAGTGAGTTGTGAATTCAATTGACACTGAGGCCTCAACAGCCATCTTTGTGTTTGTTTATAATTTTCCCTTTCATTAAGCCAGAACAAGTGAGGCTCTGCAGTGAGGCTCACATGTTCATTTTACCATTTAATCATGAAGTGACTTAAGCCAACCAATTCACAGACCATTTTTGAGCAGTTCAATCACACCCTTCATTCATGAAATAAGAATGGTTATTGTTAATAGTGATTTGTTAATAGCTCTATGGGTGATGCTTATGCACGATCATTATGGTTGGCAGTTCAGGCAAATTGATAACTGGTATATTGACTTGATGTTTGGGGTTTATTTGCATGTGCACCATTGCTCAATTCACTTCTCATTTCATCCCTCACTGGCAACGTGCCAGGGGGAGAAAGAACAAAACTCTCATTTGGATGTCAAATAACAAATGCTTTATGTGTGTGTGAGTGTGTGTGTGCGCGCTCACTGTGTAAGGTCAGAGTTTTTCTGGAGCAGAAAGAATTTTAATTGGTTTGTAGACAAAAGGAGAATGGGAAAGATATGCTCTGTGAATTTTTTTTATTATTATTGATTTTTCCTTCATTCTACTAAAAGGCCCCACTCTACAGACACTGCAGCATTTGAAGGATTAAAAAAATGGTAACTTAAGTCTCAAAGTACTACAGTACATTTTCTTGACAAAGTGAAATAAAAAGCACAAATTACACTTTGATATACTTCATAATTTGATGTACATTTCAAAGGCTTGGGAAACTTGTTTAAATTTGAAGAGGGATAATTTTCTTTAAAGAGATAATTACACTCTATCTGCACAAAACTAGAGTGTTTTGATTATTATTATTATTATTATTATTATTATTATTATTATTATTATTTTTTTTTTGTAAATGTGATACGTCTTAGCAGTTGTAAAGATATTCAAATAATTAATATTTCATCCTCGGGAATCAGTTCTCTGTTGGCATCCATTTGAACTTATAATTTAATGGCAGTTGCTTGGCTGGTGCAAGAAGTGCAATTTGCAATCTGCCATCACAGTCCATTACGTTCAACTGTCAAGAATATGATCGATTGATTGATTTATGCTTGACATTAACCAGACAACATATTTTCTCCTTGTAAACATCCTCCCATTGAAATTTCCACAAGAGATTTGTTGTCTTGTCATATTTCAATAGAAGTTACATTTGTTTGTCATACACTTTCCAATTGTGTAACTTTGAAAAGTAGTTGGTCCATGTGTGGAAGAGTGAATATGCAAATGATTTTGGACTTAAGGAAATACACTTTAAATCTTATCAGTTGGTTGGTATTATGAGTAGAGAATTTTCAAGTCCAATAGTACATATGCATACTTTAAGTCTGAAACTCTATGATTATGACTCACTAATGAATTGATCACACTTTCAATAGAAATGGTTTGGTTTTTGTTTTTTTCAGTGTATAATCCAGGAACTACTGTACATTAAAAGGTGTGTAAGTGAGTCAGTGGTTTCGAGTCAGTTGTAACACACTATGTAAGCCATATTAGTTTTTTTAAGTTTATAGTTGTGTAAGTGATTTAGTTTTTTAGGTTTAGTTGTAACACACTATGTAAGCCATTCTTGCAGTGTGTATAGTAATTAATATACAGATATAGAGTGATAAAATGATCTGCCTGGCTAACATAAAGGTTTTGTAAAAATTAAAGTAATGTCCTGTGATTGTTAGCATCAGTAAGAATAGGATGAAAATGACAAACCAATCAGTAATGTGTTTTGCCCGTATGCCATTTCCAGCAACTGTGTTGGATTGTGTGGTTTATAAAAGGGGTGTCCAAACTCAAACCTTGAGGGTCGGTGTCCTGCTGAGTTTAGCACCAACTTGCCTCAGCACACCTGTCTGGAAGTTTCTAGCAACAAGACCTTGATTAGCTGGTTCAGGTGTGTTTAATTGGTTAGAGCTAAAACTCTGCAGGACAGTGGCCCTCCAGGAACAAGTTTGGACTTGTATAATTAAAATGATTTATGGTCAGAGTTTTTCTTTTTAATTATGGTACAGTAACAATATAATTTACATCTATTAATGGAAATCTATGTAAGCCATATTAATATATATATATTTTTATTGTATACGTTAACATTTGATGAAGAAAATGTTTAAAAATGTGTATATAAACTATATATCAAATAATTTTAAGATGAAGTTAAAAAAAGGTTAAAATCAATTTAAAATAAATGGTTTTTAATAATTCATAAACAAATATGTAAACATTTTTGTGCAAAGTAATTTTAAATGTTGGCAGGGCAAGTGGGACTACTAGCAGAGCTGATTTTGGCCTGTTTAGTCTGATATTTGCCTTACTGTAATAGATAGAACTTTGATCTTTTGGTCAATTGTTGACTCAATCAATACTGTAAATGTCACTTGAGATGCAACACAAACTAGTTTTGACAATACATGCCGATCTTTTTATCAGTTATACTTGTTTCGTCATGTCAAAGACACTGCATACACACATACTGTAAAAATATCTTAATGAATGAGTAATACTCTTGATATCCTTATTTTTTTATCTAGAATTTCTGCTTCTATACACCTGTCAAGACAAGTTCTTTGTGAGCATGGCACTGTTGCCATGATAATAGTAAACAAACAGACCTGCTAAACAATAGATACACCTGAACACCTTTGCATCTTAATTCCAATTACTAGCTCTACGTTTTTGACATCTTGGCAGGGTAACATTCCATTAGTTTGACGCATGGCCTATGAAGCCTAGAAGCCATTTTCATTTCAAGCAAATGTTGCAACGGGGAGGTCCCGACTGGGGTAGGCCTGAAGGTTCAGCTGTCCTGCTCTCAAAAAGGAATGCCCCAAAAATTCTCAGTCTGCCAATGTGTTTTCTTATGACTAGCAGCATGACATAACCACACAGCTGTTTCTGCCTGGAGTAACTCTGCCATAACTGAGTATGTCCCTGTGGTAGTTAGTTACCCTTCTTTAACCCAGTCTAGACTTTCAGTTTTCCATCCTCATTATGCAAGGTTTACCGTATTAACCTGCATGGACCAAGGTTGAAGAAAGTTGGATGTCTTGGAAAATGATTGAGCTATTATACAGTAGATATGTTTTTCTTTAAAGGGATATTTCTGTCATCATTTACTCTCATTCTACAGCTCTATGCATTTCTTTCTTCAACAAACTCTAGATACGATATTTCAAAGGACATCTGGAAACAAATGACATTAAAGCTTCCTGACATCCACTGTATGGGCAAAAAAAAAATCTTTTATATTTCAGAGAAGAAAGTAAGAATATAGGTTTGGAACAGCGTGAAGGCGAGTAAAAAAGGTAAGGATGAATGTAGAGGAAAAAGTGATTGTCAGTGGGACTGCACTTAAGGAAGAAGAAAGTGCATCTAAAAGCTGTGACCCTGCCAAGAAATGTCCTGCATCTATTGATAAGAATGTCTTGGCAATCAAGTACCTTTGCTCTTACTTGTTGGGCCTTGCACTCATCACGGAAACACTCCAGCTGATGGTCCATGAGTGAAATGCTGGTTTCTTTGACTCTGAAAGAGTTCCGCTTTGCATTTAAGCGTGAAGAGCAGACATGTTGATGGTGTCTGGTAAGATTTTTGTCCTCTTCTGATTTTCAAAAGACCTGTCATCCTGTGATTGTTCGCATTATTGTGAACAATGATGTCATTTCACAAAGCGCTTTAATATAGGGACCAATTCTCAAGTTGCGTATGAGCATGGCTATTATTAACATACTGGCTGTTTATTAGTACTTATAAAGCACATATTCTGCATGACCATATTCATATATGAAAACATACTTTTTTTGTGCAAAGAAAACAATAGCATAGACTAATTTATTGCTGTCTATGGAGGATCTGAGAGCTCTCAGATGTCATCAAAAATATCTTAATTTGTGTTCCGAAGATGAACGAAGATCTTATGGGTTTGGAACGACATGAAGGTGAGAAATTAATGACAGAATGTTCATTTTTGGGTGAACTATCCCTTAAATATTGGGAGGTTATTGAGGCTAAATTTGTAGTAAATGGTTTGTTAATAGCGAGAATTAAACCATAAAATGTTAGGTAAAAAATTTATAGTTTGAATGCACTGTAAGTCGCTTTGGATAAAAGTGTCTGCTAAATGCATAAATGTAAATGTAAAATTAAGTGTGACCAATATTTGTATCAATGCCATCTTATTCTCATTACAATAACCCCTTAAAACCCCTTAAAAGAAAAGTCAGTACTTGAATTTTCAAAGCAAGGCTGCAAAAAAGGCCCATATAATCATAAATGGCAACATAAAAAAATCTACAATTCAATTATTAGATTGATTTAAAGAAAAAAAGCTGTGTATCCGTGCTGGCATTTCCCAACAGATTTTAACAGCCATGTGTTGATGTCAGAAAAATGCTGGTAAAAGAAAACAAAGATTTCCAATTTAAATGTTATGTTATGAAAGCTGTTGCCACGATCACTAGAATGAATGTTTTTAAAGACTCTGACCGAAATGGCATTTTCATTTTGATTTTATATTTAGGTCATTTATACTTAATCCTATTTCTGTCAGTTCTGGTGATCAGCGTGGATTGTAGGTATAATGGTGCCAGATACTGAGGTAATGGGAATTAAGAATGCAGTAAATCTGTGCTGGCAAACTAGACTCGTCAGATCAGCTCACTGACATTTTCCTGGATGATTTTTGGGTTTTGCTTCAACTGAGCGCAAAATTTCTTTTAATGGTTTGCAATAGTACTATTTTCTATTGTTATACTTTATTTATTTGGTATGATGTCAGAGAATTTTTAGCAAGTTTAGGTAAATCATTTTGTTTACAACTGTATTATTTCAGTTGCATACAACAGTGGATCACATCTTGTTTTCCATCCCATGTTAAATGTCAAACAATTATGATTTACCAGCATGCCAACACAGGATGTAAATTCTCTGCCACAAACACACACAAACAGTCACTCTTTGTCTTTTTGCGTGTCTATATGGGGCTCCTCTTTTTTGTCAGCATGCTTGCCTGGAGGAATCCCAGATGAAGAGTATAATCTTTTTATTGATTAGTGAGAGAGACCTCCAGATAGCTATTTGTCAATTTCATTTGCTGCACACACAGAGCTTTGCATTTTGATCCTGGCATACCTTGGGTAATCAAGTTTAGGGTTAATTAGCTGGCTGTTCAGGGTACAGGTGGCGGTAAGTTAGTCTTGCTTACTGGAATACACATTTGGTGTAATGTGGGTTACATGCAGTATAAGCTTAGAAATCACCTATCTAGCATGTTTAAAAGTAATTTTTTAACTTTTTAGACAAACCTGGTGCCAGTCACATGAGAGGAATGTGCACACACAGCTACCTGATTCATTTAATCAGAGAATGTTTAATAAAGGTTTCAGCTTGTATGTCTTCAAATATATTTTATGTTTTGTGTTTTGCATTAAAAATATATTTTTTTTCATGGTTCTCCAGACCACAACTACATGCTTGAATAGTGTGTACTGTGTTCAGAATCTCATTTTGTCACTAAACCCATCATTACGTAGACTCATGTGAGCAGTTCTAAACGCTCATTCCATTTTAATCCAGCAGTAATACAATAAAGAGCTCAAGTGTGGTAAACAAACACTATTACAGGTTGACCTGCCGACCTGTGGGGAATTAAACTCTCATGAAATTTCTCCCTCCAGCATTTCTCTGAGGTTACCTACAAGGCCAGACACTCAGCCTTCATTTATTTTCCAGTCATGTTCATCTAACATATAAACATCCATAGTTATTCAGAGCATAACAGAAATGAAAATGCTAATTTACTCCCACAAATGTTACCAGCAGGACAAATCTCATTGTTCTTATCGGTTGTATGTTTGGAGAGGAATACTGAGGATAAGTGGAAGGTATTATAGTGCAATTCAAAGTTACAAAGACTAAAAGAGGAATGTTGTGTATTTGTAAAGATTTACTAATGTTAAGCAGGCTTAAAGCTTTCAACTGCTAAACTAATGCCTTTCTGGACATGCTGATTATAGAACATACTGGAGGTTGAACAAGGTCTTTTTAATGTTTTTTTTTAATATAATATTTGAACCTTTGATGACCCCAGCACACACCTATCTATCTATCTATCTATCTATCTATCTATCTATCTATCTATCTATCTATCTATGATTTTGTCTACAAATTTGTATTCAGTCACTTTTTATTATAAATAAAATATTTATGAATCACTTTTATTATATAAATAAGTGAAGGGGAATAATATTGTTTCTAAACATCATTTAGAAATTTCATTTTCAATTTGTCTTGTTTTTTTAATTGGTCTGAATTAAATAAATGACAACTTTCAATAGGCAAACATTTCATAATTCTTGTGCTCATAATTCAGGCCATTTTTTTAAAAGAGTAAACTCTTCATAAATATCTGACAAAGTGATTGCCTCAGAACAGACAGTTCTGGTACTTTGCTTTCTGCAATTCTTGCCCTTTTTTAATACTAGAAAAAGGTTTGTCAACAGTGCTCAACAGACATCAATAAAACATGGACACTGTCATCGCAGACCTGTCTGGAATGTGTTCATAAGCTAGAATATTTATCATTAAGCTACCGCTGTCGAGACCAAATGTCACCTATTGTGAAGAGATTTTTTTTTTTTTTTCATCTTGTTATTTCATTTCCTCTCAAAGCTCTGCAGTTACTTGGCAGCTTCAGTAGAAAGTGTCAGCTAGTGGAAAGTAGACTTAAACTTTTGGAGACAGGAACCAATGTCTGGAGCTCATCTCTCTCACCAACACCACAGATTTCTACGCTGTCAAACATACAGTATATTTGGAAATATGTTTATTTTCTGAAGGATTGTGTCTATAGAGAACAACAGGTGGGTTCCTGAGCTAAAAATCCCATTCATTTTCTTCATAGAGAAATAGATTTTAATGATTCTAATGATTTTAATTCATAGATTTTAATGATAATGTATATAAACCTTTCAAAACAGATGTACCATGAGCTCGGAAAATATCAGTCTGATATACTTCTGTTAAAACCTTCAGCCAGCATATCGTCTCTAAAAATTAAATCTCATTCTAAAATAATATTTTATTGTTATGTTCTATCTAGGTGATTAACTTTATATGTTTTTTATATATTTAACTAATAATTATAAATCAATTTGTTTGATTGGATTTGTTATTTGCAAAGGTTTATTGGATTGTTGTTCATTCATTCATAAAAGATATTAAGCACAAAGACTTCCTGATTTTTGTATGTTTATTCATTTCATTAATATTCAGAATTTATCTTGGAGCTGCTTGTTATAGTATTAACTGTATTAATGTAGATTAAGAAATTTGATTTAACTGTAATGATAAAAATTTTGAAATCCCAATGAAAAAAATGAATGGAAATATACTTCCAGAACCAAGACCATTAGGCAATTACATTTATGAGCTATCGCTATACAAATGTCTCTAAGCAAAATTGGAACATGTGAAGTGAAGTGAAGTGAAGTGATGTGACATACAGCCAAGTATGGTGACCCATACCCAGAATTCGTGCTCTGCATTTAACCCATCCAAAGTGCACACGCACAGCAGTGAACACACACACTGTGAACATACACCCGGAGCAGTTGGAAGCCATTTATGCTGCGGCGCCCGAAGAGCAGTTGGGGGTTTGGTGCCCTGCTCAAGGGCACCTCAGTCATGGTATTGCCGGCCCGAGACTCGAACCCACAACCTTAGGGTTAGGAGTCAAACTCTCTTCCCCAAGTGTATGAAATATGCAACCATCAATCAACCCTAGAGTTATTTTTATTAATGATATTTTATATCCAGTTTTACTGAACCAACATAATATTATGTCCTTGTGTTTGTAGCCTTCTAAACTCCCTTTGATGATAAGGAGGCCACATGCCATGCATTGTCCATTTCTTCATCCTTTAAAATGCAGATTTATGGTGCCATTCCTCCTAAACCAAGGTTCTTTTCTTGGTGTTGCAACTACTGTGAAATCAATATGCCTAAGTTGTTAAGAGTGGCGATTCATCTTCATTTACAGCTCTTAAACATGTTGTAAATATTCCAATGGCTGTCATTCCCTTTGGGCAAGGATACAATTCTAGAGTATTGCTGTATTTCCATTGCTCTTTCCAGTGTGGACTGATGAGAACTCCAAATAACATTTATCCATAAGACTGTCATTTGTTTCTATACAGATAAAGGATAGCACATCAGCCCTTGCTCTCGGACGTTCACTGCATAAACATGCTCCACTAATGTCTCTCATTTTAATAATGGATATTAATGAGGAAAAACTCCCTGCCAATGAGGTTGCTGTCAGCATTTAGCCTGCATACTGTACAAGCAATATGTACAGATCCTTGTTGAATGTGACAGATTTACAGGTATAAGCTGGCATCTCATCTTAAATCATCCAAGAACAGTGACTTGTTCTCGTGCACTTGTGCATTTCACAGAGCTTCACCACCACAGAGCTGTGTGAATAATTGCTCCAGGTCGATACACGGTTTTATGGATTGCAATAAATAATTGGTCCACTCCTATCCCAGACAGTTCAGTCTATTTACCCTACACTTTGCTGCTTCTGACATTTCTAGGACACTACTAAATTAATTGTTCACCCAATAATGAAAATTCGGTCACCTCATGCCACTTTAAACTTGTTTGACCTTCTTTGGCATGTTATTCCTATATTCTAACTATTCTTTTAAGGAAGGCAGAGTAAATGTTTAAAGAAATGTACATTAGAGCTGTCCAGAATTGTCAACTCTTCATTTAACATGCAGATTAACATTAAACAAAGTAAATGATTTGAAGATCCTGAGATACTCATTAACCATTGTGTTCTTGTACCTGTGACTTTAAAACTGATTTAGTCATCTGTGTCATATTTATGTTCACATTCGAACTTAACTTGAAGTGCAAAAACTCAACCCATCTGAGTCTTATACATTATACAAAATAATATATGCAAAATGAATATAAACTAGCAAATTATTCCTTATGTCTGTGTAGATTTGAACAATCATCCTATACATTTTCCTTAACTGAAGTAGTAGTTTCACCTTTTCCTAGTATAAAATAACAGATAATACAAAATAAAAATTACTTGATAGAACTAATCAGTGAATTCAATTCTGGAGCCTAAATTCTCTGCGAATGTGTCATCAGAGAGAGAATATTAAACAATGGTTGTAAATCTCAAAAGGCAACTAGCATGAAATATATTAGGGACTATTACTACCGATGTACATTCCATCTCTTGGCAAATATTCATTGGAGTCATTCTGGGTTTGGCTCATATCACTCTACTTAGTAATGTGTTTTAATCGCCCATCTTTACTCCTGCCATTGATTTGGGTGTGAAAAGCAGCCAAAATCCCTTATGTTTAAGGCAGGGATACAGGTTGGAATGCCAAACCTTCTCTACCAACAGTGACTCAACTGATACGGTTTAAAAGTAGAAAGTAAAATTAGATGACACATTCATCCCAAAATGTACCAGTAATTGCGCTATGCATTAACAGTGAATCCCACTGCAGATTTTCAGTTGTAAATGTATATAACACATTTAGCCTGGTGGAAAGTGGGTCATTTGTGATTTACATGAATACAAAGGCTAAATATTAACACTGGGCTAACATTTTGTTAACTGTTAATTGACATCAAACCTGTCAGCTAACCTGCCATAAATAAAACTGGATTAGCTACAAGACTTGATCAATTTCTGCCAAGTAAATGTTTTATACATCTATCCTTTTGTTTTAATGCTTATGATTACAGATGTGTTTCAAACATACAGTAATATTTATTGTTGTTTTTGGATGCAAGCCATGCAAGTGCAGTTTTCACATGGAATGTTAGTTGCAGATATGTGAAAAAAATCAAAGTTGGGTGCGGATTTGTTTAACGTAATTGCTATTCTGGAATGCTGAATGTTCAATAGCCTGAATGATATTGTTGCTGCTTTGTTTGTTTTGCAAATGGCAGAATGGTAATGCTGCTATTGATAGCTGATGATAGATGATGACCTATATTCGGTATGATGCAGAACAAGCGTTGGGTCAGCCCATGTTGAGGAAAGTTTTATAACAATACAAACAAACATTTCAACACCAACAACATTTTCACGCCCACACATTTTTTATCCATATCTTTTTTTCTTTTATGTTTTCATTTCATTAATTCGGTGTAATTTCCCAGGAGTTAACGATTTAGTTTATGGTGTCAATTCTCATGAAATGTGACGACGCATTTTTGGCTCCTGGCCCTTTAAAGGACAGGAACATCCTTCTGTCTCGCACAGTTTTGTAGGTGACGCGCGTCCACACGCAGCGTTGTGCGCGCTCTCAGACTGTCTGTGTGATGGACGTGTGGAAGCGCAGATTCATTTCTTCTGACTTTGGACTTACAGAATGATTCATTTTGCCGAGAAGCCGAGCGAAACAACTTTTCTCATTCACTGAGGAAATTAGATTGGCTCACAGCGCCTTTCAACACGACCAAAGGAATTCACAGAACATTTCTTGCTACTCAAGAACATGTTGTTACTCTGAACGGTAGGATGGTGAATATTTAATATATTAGTGAAATTCTGATTTGGGTTATATGTGTCTATACACTATGCCTGTTATATGCTTGTAGCTATTTAATGCGATTCTGATTTTCACCTAAGTGACAAAATATGATAATGTCTTCATATGGGTAAATTGAATTTCTCATGCTGTTATGCATATGGTTCATAATCGACACGCGTTTCACTTGCAAATTAATTTAGGTTGTCCATATGCTTGACGTGACAAGTTTTTAACAGTCTAATTCTCTCTGTCTGTGTTATGGTATTTAGTATGAATTATTAATAATCTCAGAAGAACTTCCATTGCTTGGCGTTTTGACTAAATGTGCTCTTCTTCGCGATAGGAACCAGTAAATAACTCAGCTAATAGAAACAGACTTACTATGCAAGTATGTCTGAAATTGTTATATCCATAATCAAAGATGTTTATATAACCTAATAGGTACGAGATGATGTGCTATTTGTGTGTAGTCGCGGCCAAAGGGAGTTGTTAGTCACGCGCTGCATTTTAAATGGTGTTTAGGCTACATTTGTTATAGCCTAACATATTTATTTTTATAGCTTTATGTATATTAACCGTTGCGCGTATTAAGGTCTGATTGAACTTCATTGTTTCACAGAGCTTTAAGTTTATTAACGGGGTGCCAATGAAAGGAAAGCACGTAGGATAGTCTTGAAAAAACAAAACATGTCTCAACAGAAAAGACTGCTGAAGAAAGACTCCTCTCGTAGGCTACTGTCTGGCCGGTTCTATCCAAAGACAGAATAAAGACTATAAAGTGTATTTTAATACCCGTGTAATATGTCAAGGAAACGATGGAGCACAGTGTGTGGCAGCCTAAATAGAAATATAATCACTTTCTCACATTTTCTCCATTGTAATATTTAGTGCAATCTCAACCTGCACAGCACAGTGGTTTATGATAACCCTGAAAGGCTGAGGAAGACAGGCTTGTGTTATTACAGTAAAATATGCTATTGAAATGTCAACATTACAAATGACCCATACAACTTACCATTTTATAACATCTGAAATATTTTAAATAGCCTAGTAAAATGTATTGTTGTTAATGTTTGTGAAGCTATATTTGAAATAGTTATGTAGAGGAGCTTGGCCAGGGTTAGAATTGATCTAAATTGTAATGTGATAGGCAGTCAAAAAAAAAAAAAAAAAAGGACAAAGGAATCAGATGACCTTCTTCCTCATAGTATTTAATTACATTATTACTGGCATTTTGGGTAGATGCATAACAGTTATTCATATTCTAGGCTGTTTGGGGTTTTTGCTGAAAGTAGTTGTTGTTGTATTTGTTAAAAGTCTGAGCTTTATTGATTTGACTAAGAAACTTCTTTATTTTATTATGCTTCATATTAATATATTCTCCTCTCCTACTGAAGTAATTCCTGGCACTGTTTTCGTGCAAATATGAACCCATTCATATGAGCTGAGTGTTAAAAGGAGACGGCCTTGGCATCACAGCAGGGGCAGAAAAATACACAGTGCTAATGTTTTTCACCACTTCATCATAATCATTATAATAAATAGGACTGTGTGTGTGTGTGTGTTTGTGTGTGTGTGTGTGTGTGTGTGTTCATGTGAGCACTTTCCACTCTAAAGTGAAAGCAGCTAATGAAATCCCATCTTTGAGTCTTTTATGCTCACACAGCCAAGAGTTTAGTCTCTCAAATCATCACTGGTTGTTCATTAGGGCATGCATACAGTAGTTTTTTTTCTGCCAGCTTTACATGCTTGATTTGAAACGCTTAGAGGAAACAATTACATATGCTTTGAAAGAAACTGTATCCATGATTTGGCTTGCAGAATTGTCTGTTGCAGTTCCTGTAAAGACATAAATATGCCGTAAGACCTGAAGAAAGCACTGTCCTATTTGATTATGCACCCTGTTTTCAAGAGCCAAAGGGTTTTACACCCCGTACTTTTTTTGGTTGTCTTTAAATATTAATGTTCACGGCCTTCTCGTCGTATACCGGCATCAGTGTTTGATTTATTCCTGGATCGTACAATAGTGCTATTTTGATCATCTTGTTTTGTATTTCACTACTTTGGGATACGCCAGACTGATCCTGACCACAACAAGTATAATGTTCCTACAGCTTTGGGTCTCAGGGGTATCTTGCATTTGCTTTTACCAGAAATAGAACCTAACTAGAATGTCTATTTTCAGATGATGTGTTAATGATTGTTTTGAAACACATGTTGTCAGAGAGAGAGAGTGGATGTGCTGTGAATGTGGTTTGAATGTTGGGGGAATATTGCAGTGTTTCACGGTTCAGTAAACGTCCACCGAATAGCCGTTTGGAGAAACGTATCAGAAAGGAATTCAACACATGATTTTCTCATTAAAAATGAGAGACTTGAAAATAAAGGTGTAGTTTTTGACGTTAGCATTTTGTGAGATGGAGATTTCTGCTCTTTAAAGGCAAAATGCAGATTCAGAGTAAACGTGCATATTTAAAAAAATTGTTATTTTCTCTGTGTCAGTGTTTTGCCTTTGTAAGGCAGTATTACAGTCTGAATTGTAATAGGAAATCTATTATTTACAAATTTTAGGAGCATAGATCAAATTATGTAAGAAAAATTGTTTAAAAAAAAAAGGCACATAAGATCTTGGATATAGAGGACTTGGACATTGGGAGGTACTATTATGTTCTTACCAACACACTCTCATGGCAGTTCATAACTATTTTACATTTTGGCAAATTGGTGGTGACTTTTTATGATTTTTTTTTATGATTTCAGTCATACGTTTTAATGCAATATTCTTACTCCCTGCTAAAAGTTAGTTTTTAGAAAGTACCTTTATTCTTATTTTTTATTTAAAAATTGTACGCATTCATATGAAATGTAAAATAAGTTATGATTTCTCATGAGATTAGAACAGGTACATACTCTGTTTTCTAGCAAAATATGGTTTCACTATATGCTTATTTTGACCTCACAGAATTCTTCTACATGTTTTTGGCTTCCTAAAACAAGCAACTCAACAAGCTACTGATTTGCTGCTTATTAATAGTTAGTAAGGTAGTTATTAAATTTAGGTATTAGGGATGTAGAATATGGTCATGGAGAATATGTGCTTTATAAGTGCTAATAAACAGCCAATATGTTATTAATCGACATGTTAATAAGCAACTAGCCTAGTTAATAGTGACAATTGGTCCTTACTAAACTGTCACCAAACTATTACATTCTTGTGGAACTTATTGTCAGTTCCAACTTTAAAAATATATTTGATTTTATTTTGAATATTTCTGAATCACTCTCCAAACAAAGGCTGGACTGCATATGCCCACAGATAATGCATTACAGTCCTGTAGATATAAATAATCTGATAATGCTAATGGAATATCCACGTTTTTACTTTTTGGCCCTTCGAACTATGGGAATGGTTTTGGGAAACCATTTTTAGTGTTCACAGATCACTATAAAAGATGTAGTATAGGAATGTTAGACAAGCTGCTTTGAACAGAGAGTGAATGCCGTTACATTTGGTGCAAGGAGGTCCTTGGATTCAGTGCTTTAATAGCTCTCCAAACATGCCCATTGTGCATTCCAGTTCTCTGAGCGGAGAACAACACTCACCCATCAAACACAACACAGACCTTTGATGATTTATATGAATTATATTTGGCTTGTCAAACTAACAAAGCAACATCTGAATCAAACTATCCTGGGGTTTAAAGCAATGGCTGTCTATTCTGTGCCGGGTGAGCTAGAGCTCCCAAATGCCTTTTGCAAACCGCTGTGAACTTTGACGTGTTCTGTATTTGTTCACATTATTCTTTTTCAAACTTTTGTGGGTTTTCACTTGATAGTGCGCGCCTGATGTAACCATTTTAAAATTCATTAAAGTAATAGTTCACCCAAAAATAAAAATTTGCTGAACTAACTTTCATCCAAGCCATCCAAGATGTAGATGAGTTTGTTGCTCATCTTATACATTATATACATCGGAACAAATTTGAAGAAATGTATCTCTCATTATGACGGCACCCATTCACTGCAGATGATCCATTGGTGAGCAAGTGATGTAATGCTAAATTTTTTCAAATCTGATCTGATGAAGACACAAACTCATCTACATCTCGGAGGGCCTGATGGTGAGTATATTTTTTTGGGTGAACTACTCCTTTAAAAAGTGCATAGATAGATGCCACTGTAGGATATGTTTTTCTACTTACACGGGTAATAAATGATGGTGCATTTGAGGTCAGACTGCAGGCAGCCTGTGAGTTGTGTAAACAAGTATATAGCTGTAGCTAATCTGGCTCACTAATGTTGTTGCTGCTTTTAAGGTTTAGTTGTTGTTGCACTTATCAGACACACTGTTAGTGTGTGAAGGTCTGTGAGTGCAGGACCGCCTAAGACATAAGCTATTACTCTGGAGAGAAAAAAACAACAAAACTCTCTTTTCACTTTCTATTTCTGCCAGAGCGTTAAGTGAAGGGCAGGTCTCTTATAAGTCGACAATCCAAAATTCAGTTTGGGTTGAATTTCAAGTAATTTGAAAAATTAAGATGCTTTCCTTAACTTGCATTGATTGTTTGCTGAAACATTAATGATATTTTTGCATAATTAGACAAAGTCTGGTCCTTACTGCAGATTATTTTACTTGATATGAAATACATGATGTCACTGACTTCATGGTTGAATTTCTGTCTGTACAAAAGTCATTATTTTACAGACAAAATTAAGTCATAAACTGTTCAAAAGTTTGCATTATTAAGGCTTTTTTTTAAAATAAATTAATAATGTTATTTAGCAAGCATGCATTCAGTTGATCAAAGGTGACAGTGAGTTTTATTTGCTAAATGACTACACTGACATTCTCTCTTATTGTTTTTCATATTGTGATGTACAGTTAATCAGCGGGCCTAGTTGATTTGTCTGACCAAAATTATAACTGTCTTCCAGCAGCTCTGTGATGTTGTGCATGAGCAGTGTTGCTCTGTTGATTGTCTTATGGAAATTGATATGCCTGCAATAAAACACACTTGCCAGCTTAACTGGCAGACAAATGATCTTGCCTCATGTATTGTCTTATGACCTCTTTTCTTATCCTTAAATGGTTGCTAGTGAAATGTCAGTTGGTGTGCCATAAGGGTTGGCAAACTGTTGTGATTTAGAGTCATTTGACTGTGTCCAGGGTTTGGTGTAATTATATTTTTGGCTGGGGCACAAATGGATATCCTGGGTTAAGTATACTCGATTAATTAATCAAAAGAACTTTAAAGGTGATGCAATACAAACTTGCCGAATTGGTTTCTGGCCTTTATGGCTAATTTGTTGCGTACCTCTATCTAAGAGTCATGCAGCACTCCCCAATTAGAAATAATTTGTTTATAAATGTGCCCAGAACTTTAATGGTAGCATGACAACACAATTGTTACATAAATAAAGGCTGATGACATGCTCAGAATTAAATTCAACAATTAAGCAAAATATGATTTAATAGGGAGGAAAAGTTTTGTTGTTAATGTTACTGTATTTTGGCACAAATTCATCTCTCACTTGGCCCTCATCATTATCATCATCAAAAAATAAAAAATAAAAAAAAAAAAATCCTCAAAAAAAACCATGGTTAATCATGAATTGTGCCAAACACATTATGCAAAAAAAAGCATGACACTTTTGAAATATTGGAGATATTTAAATAATAAAATTGTCCATTTTTATCTATTCTGTTAATGTGATACAAATAGTTTTGCACAAAGATGCGTATAATAAATTCAAATATTTTGGTACTAATTTGGGTCAGTATCCAAACATTTGGGTACTGAAACAAAACCAGTTCAAAACTACTTCATTGTATCACTATTTAGGGAAACCTTTGAAGGAAATATTACCAGTTTTCATGTTTATATAATCAACTACATAACTAATTATAAAATCATAATTACCATCTCAAGCAGTAAGACTGTACAGATTGTGCTCAAGGTCAAAGTTTTCCCTTTTCGTTTAATAATTGAAATTACGGTTGAAGTTTAAGAGGAAGAAGAAGTAAACTCTGTTTATATTCCCCTAACAATGTGATTAGAGTGACTACATGGGTGTCCTCTTCCTGAATTTCCTTCTTTAAGTCCACCATGTGCGTTTGTTTATACCCTTAGCACTTTCCAGCCTGTTTAACACAAAACCAACTAAATTATTCAAGACCAACCTGATCATACATGATTCAGCAGGACACTCCTTTATTTACATCATCTCGATTAAGCATTCTGTTTCCTCCTTTCGAGCACGCTTGACTAGACTTCAGTCAACTGTTTCTCAGGAAAGGAGCTCAAATGACCTTCCTCCATGAGCCATGATTGATTGAGCTGAGATTTAACAGCAGTGTCTGGATTTTGTTGTCTGCTGAAGGGCTCAGTCACCCAATTTTGACAAAGGCTGTGTAAATACTAGAAATACAAGAAAATAATAATCTTTTATGTGGTTTCCTCATTTATAATTCATGTTCTACACTGTAAAAAAATGATTGTGATTTTAACAGTAAAAGACTGTTAAAATACTACAGTAAAAACCTGTTAAATGGTTAACAGTAAGTTTCCATACTATATTCGGTGAATAAATGTAATTAAATTTAATGTAATTTTACAGTAAAATACTGTTAAAATATGGTTTTTGGAAGTGAAAAAGAAAAAGTCATTGTATAATTTACAGTGAAAATCTGTAAATTGACACTTCCAGAATCCCCTGCATTACACTTCATATTTGATGTTTTTTGTTGAAATAACGTTTCTTCTTAGTTTTTTCTTATCAGTTGTGTACATTAGGGTTTAATCTTACATCTAATGTAGTGAAATTAATGTTTATAGCATTACTTCAGTATCGTGTGTCACCATAATGGGGTTTAGTGTTTGTGTGAATGAGACTGTGCACCTTCTATATATAAGTATTGCCCTCCTCAGCTCGTAGAAAAGCTGTTTGTGAAGAGCTTTGGTTCATCGTGTGATTTTCTCATCACCAGCAGTTTTTGGTGGTTATAAGTGCATTACAATGGTTCAAAACAGATATTAGTACTTCAATATATTGGTTTATTAACATTACATTACAGTTAATGAATTTAAGTAAAATTTGTAAAACCTAAAATGTTGCTACCATATTTTTTACGGTGAAGTTCTGGCAACCACAGTTGCTGGTATTTTACCGTAAAGGTCACAGACTTTTTTGTACAGTGTAATCCACTGTATTTTCTGAATTTCAAGGGAATTTTCTAGGTGTATTTAGTTCTTCTGGTTTGTGCAATGTCATATTTCTCTGAATTTAGAGAGGGTCTGAAAATTAATAATATTAAAAATGTTATTACTCATAAATGTCTGATATTCTATGTTTTTTTAAAACTCTACATTAATTATATAAGCTTAAAATGCTAAAATAAAAAAATAAAAAAAACGTATAAAAATACAATTTTGGTTGGACCTTATTGATACGTTATCAGTCCTATTGAAATCCTGAGATGTACTTGATAACCCTCAAATCTTGGTTTGTAATATAGTAATGTAACCCACCCGGGTTTTTTTTATTTTTTATTTTTGTTTGTATATGGGTACATCTCGGGCTCTGCTGTAAAAAGTTATACATCAAAAATATTTAATAAATAAAAAAAAAACATATGAAAATAAGATTTGCTCAAGATTGCATTTATCAGTGTTATTAAATAACTAATGTTTTTAAATATTGCAATGAATTAAGCTCTTTGCACACTGAGTCCGAAATTCTCGTCCAAAATTTTTGCACGTTAAAAAATAACAATCACGTTTACACACTGCCTCCAAAACTTTCGTCTGTCATATAAAAACTCAGATCAGGCTCCATTTTCTACGTTTTTGCATCTGTAGCAAGCATTTTGATAGGAAAGGATAACGAATACGGAAAAAAAGAAAAAACGGGCGAAATTTAATGTGTAATGTTTTAGTGAAGAAGATTTAGTAAGGCAGCATAAAGTAGCATATAGGCAGACAGAGACTGGAGGTTCAAGAGCTTGGAGCCATCTGGTTGTTAATTCTTTTGGTGCTGTCAGATCTGTGTTTCCCTTAGTATTCTCTGCTGTGTTTCGATCCTGAAGGGTGCAGATGGTGGCACGTAGGTATGAAAGAATGGCCTACCCTGGTTCTGGTTGGACGAGGGCACAGCTTTAAGATGTATGGCCCCTGGTACCTGTCTCAGTGATGAAGAGCACCCCCACCATCTTCCTCCTCACTCTAGCTGTCCTGTGCAGAGCTGAGGTATTGATCAACATAGACATTTTACAGCAAAAGACAGCAAGTCTGTGTGTTTGTGTGCTTACATAAAAACCTCATATAACCTGCAAGACCTATTACTTATGTTACTTTTATAGTGCTTTTGTGTCATTTTTGAACTTGGAGGTTTCAGTCTTTCATTGTAATAAACAAAAAAGGTTGCAGAAGAGTGTTTTTGCAGGGATGCCTTAACAACCATTTTTGGGTTCATTAAAGACACTTTCAGTGAACAGTTCTAAATAACCATTTTTTCTTAGTGTTATGAACATTTATTGGTCTAAAGAACCTTTTATGCAATGAAAAGGTTCTATGGCTGTTGAAGGTTCTTCACTGAACCGTCGATGTCAATAAAAAAACCTTTATTTGTAAAAATGTGGCAAAAAGCATGAAAATCTGTCAGAATTTCTTGTATGTAGGGGGATGAATTTAGGACAATAATACCAATAACTTGTATCAAAGTAGTAAATAAGGGCAATTTTGATTTCATTTTCAGATAGATGTATTCTGGTGTCATATGTGTCTTTCAGAGTGTGAGTGGGAAGACGGTGAAGGACACAGTGCAAGAATGGAACAGGTATCGGAACGAGTGCATCATGAAGATAAGCTCACAACCCACCCCCTCGGGTAGGCTTAAGCTCATCCAATCTAAGTGTGTGTGTGTGTGTTTCTATATCAACATCGGAAAAAAGCTAGTTGAGATTTACTGTCTATAAAGAGACGTAAACACACAGAGAGAAACGTTTCACTAACTACTCTAAATGTTTGTCGTGAATCTTTCTCGCTATATAAATCTTGCTTGCCTAAGGAGTGTCAATAAGGATAATGTTACACTTCTAACATGGAATTTGACAATTAGATTTTTGACAATTACAATTCCAAATATAATGTAAGCTCTAACAGGAGTATATAGAAGTATTGAACCTGTCTGGATCAGTGTCATATTCACATTAAGTCTATTTTCTCCATTAGGTTTGGTTTGCAAAAGCATGTTTGATATGTACGCTTGTTGGACAGATGGAGTTCCCAACACAACTGTGAAAGTGCCGTGCCCCTGGTATCTGCCTTGGTATGATCAAGGTATGGCTGCCAATAATCGTGCCTATTGGCATGGAAAAATAAAAATGTGTTTTACAAATTTCATGCACTTCACCAATTTCATCACATCTTAAAACTTAAAGGGATAGTCTGCCCAAAAATGTTGGCATCACTCACTCTTGTGTCATTCCAAACTTAGACTGACTTATGTGAAACGTAAAAAATGATATTTGGAATAATTTTGTAACTAAACAGTTTTGTTTTCCCTTGACTTTCAATTTTCAAACCCTTGCTTTCCTTAAAATCATGTTTATGTTAAATCCAACTCTGGGATTTTCTGAATGAATCATGCCAAACCTGTTGGTATAATCCTAGGGTGTTGTGAGTGAGTATCAGGACATGTATATGCAGTTTCTAAGCTGTTCTTATTGGCATTTTATTTTCTGCCAGGTAAAAACCATACACCCTCAGAAAACAAAGATACAAACTGAGGTGGTACCCTAAGGTACAAGAGCTAAAAGGTACATCTTTGTACCTTATTTACCCCTAAATGGTACATACTGTATTTGTACCTAAAGTGTGCATAGTAGTATTCTGGTATTAGCATTAGTACAAGTACAAAATACAGTACTTTTAGTATTAGTATTTTGAAAGGGTACTGCTTCAGTGACAGTTTTGTACCTTTTTCAGAGAGTGTTGCATTCTTTTAGAACATGCTAACCATAAGAATGAGCAATAATGGTGTTTTTGTTAGCACATTATGAATTATGCCATTGGTTATTATTTATTTGACTGTGTTCAGTCAGGACTGAATTAATAAAAAGGTTCATAGTGGACTCTCAAATATTAGACATGTTTAAAAGCTGTTGTCTGTTACTGTCCTCTGTAGTGCGTAATGGGTTTGTGTCACGGGAATGTGGTCCAGATGGCCAGTGGCTCACCGTCAACGACAGCCATACATGGAGAGACCACTCACAATGCATTGCAGATGACAACCAGGAGAAACAGGTAAAGAGACCCCAAACAGAGCATCAAATGGTGTGTAAAATGAGAAAGAAACCTAAAATGAGTGTGTATATGGTTTATCAGTGGTCCTGAAGACCACTAATAGATTTTAGTAGATTGTATTTTTTTCTATGTACTGTAATGTAAGGTTTTCATTATAAGAAAATATTTTTTTATTTATATTGTGAAATAATAACTAATAATAACTTTATTCCTTTATTCCTGTCAGTGTCACATGATCCTTCAGAAGTCATATTAATATGCTGATTTTCTGCTCAAGAAAGTCTTATTATGTTGAAAACAGCTGTTCTGCTTAATATATTTTTGTGGAATATCATAATTTTTTGGGATTCTTTGATGAATAGAAAATTCAAAAGAACACCATTTGTTCGAAATAGAAATCTTTGAAGCATAATAAATGTCTGCTGTCATTTTGATCAATTTAACGCATATTGCTGAATAAAAGTATTAATTTCCTTTTAGTATTTTGAAAAAGGATATGACAAATAAAGGTTTGGTAGACCTCCTTTAGTGATACTGTATGGTATTTGTTTTTGACTGTTAATTTTTATGACCGTTAAGAGAGCTTAGTTTAGAGAAATATGACTAATTAGTTGCTAAACATATCTACAGATTGTGAAATAAATAGGCTTTATTAGTCACGTTAATTATGTAATTATTCATGTTATGTTAAAGCACTGAAATTAGTTGTTTGGCTTTGTTCAATTCAGTAAATTCCACTTCCTGTTGTTCAAGTTCAAATTAAAATTCCAGTTTAACTTCCTGCCCTACCAGATTATTATATAAAGTCATTGTCATTTCTTAAAATCTGAATTCTTCAGTGCCCTGTCAGAAGTTCATGCCATTATTCAAAACAACTAACAAAATGTTCACTGAAAGAAACCATGAAATTAATTTAACAATTTAGATTGTGATACATAGAGGATTTATGTAAAATATGAAACAAGCTGCATGAATTTTATGCATTTCTGTAATTTCACCACACTAGTGTCGTTTGCAGAGCTCTGCACTCATTTCTTATTGGCACAGCAGACTTTATCTCCTGCTCGCAGAGTTATTTTCCAGAGTTATAGACTATTACTCGCTAGTGTGATCCATGAATATAAAGCTGTCATTACTCTGCGCCTGAGGCTTTCAGTGGCTGTCAGTATGACAGAGTTAGAAAAATGTCTGAAAGTCTTTAAGAATGAATTACTCAGGGCTCTGAAGCTTTGCCTTCATGTCCCACACAAGACGTCTAAGCAGGTTCTTCTTTCAGAGCTGTCACATGAATTAAAATGACTTATGTCTGTATAGTGCTATTCTTTTGTTCACTGTCTTCACAGGAGAATCAGATGATGATCTTGGCCTATTTCAGAGTGATGTACACAGTTGGTTACTCTCTATCCCTGGCCAGCCTGTCTTTAGCCCTTGTTATACTTCTCCTGTTCAGGTGGGTGACAAATAGAAAATGGCATGCAGAAGAGAAAATGAAACAACCCTCACAGTAGATCTAAATGAGTTGGCCAAAAATCATATTATATCATAATATACCAAGCCTAATTCATTTGATGATCATAAAGGTTTGATGATCACACAAGTCCATATCATAATTAAGATTTCATCTCAATTAATTGTGCAGCCCTAAGTATGCAGCATGCAGTAATAAATGTGTGATTTCCCTGAGGATGTGTAGTCCTAATGACGTCATGTTATTTTGTACTTTTACATGAGGTTATTAGCTTAGCAGCAGAATTGCAGTTTTAAAACTTCATGAATAAAATGAACATTTCACTGTGGTCTTTGTAATATTGCAGGAAGCTCCGCTGCACACGTAATTACATCCACACCAATCTGTTTGCCTCTTTCATCCTGCGAGCTGTGTCCATCCTCACGAGAGATGCACTTCTCATGAAAGACGCTCCTGAGTTCAGGGACAACAAAGATGTTTCGATCATTCTGAGCGACCAGGTAAGCAGAAATACAGTGACTCTACACAAAACTTTACTAAAATAACAGTGGTGTTCTGAAATGGGGAGACAGTTCCTCAGGGGTGTAAATTCATGTTCCAGTTACACTTAAAGGGATAGTTCACACAAAAATGAAAATCTGATGTTTATCTGCTTACCCCCAGGGCATCCAATATGTAGGTGACTTTGTTTCTTCAGTAGACCACAAACCAAGATTTTTAGCTCAAACCACTGTAGTCTATCAGTCTTATAATGTAAGTGGATGGGAATCCCAGCTAAAACATACAATAAAACTAAAAAAAAACATACACAAACAAAACCAAATTAAACCCTGCGGCTCGTGACAATACATTGATGCCAGGTGGTGGTAATGCACTTATAAGTCTGCGATCCGCCATAAAGCAAGAAGAAGAAGAAGACGCCTCAGCCTGCTGCTTAGAATGCGCATAGGAGGACGCACTCAGGAGTGTTCTAACAGTTCGGACATTGCGTGGATCAGAGGTAAAAACGATATAAATACTGTTCAGTTTCTTGCACAGGCCGATCGTTTGGTGTCTTTATACATCAGTGTATCCTCATGACCCGTAGGGTTTAATTTGGTTTTGTTTGTGTATGTTTTTTTTAGTTTTATTGTATGTTTTAGCCATGATTCCCATCCACTTACATTATAAGACTGATAGACTGCATCGGTTTGTGCTAAAAATCTTGGTTTGTGTTCTACTGAAGAAACAAAGTCACCTACATCTTGGATGCCCTGGGGGTAAGCAGATAAACATCAAATTTTCATTTTTGAGTGAAATATCCCTTTAATGTTGACAAATTTTGCTGTATAAATAAATGAAACATTACTTCTATCTTGTATTTTTGCATTAAAGTATGTTCTTTTCATTAAAACCAAGTATAAATCTCCCCAAGCATTATTTATTCCAAAATAAAAACTATAAGAATGCAATAACAAATTTCAGATTTCATGTAGATTTTATTTGTGAACTGATATCAGCTGTTCTCTTTAATAGTCAACTTACTTTCTTATCATCAGTCATCAAAATTTGGTAAACACTGGTCACAGATCAGCTTATGAGTCATATTTTCAAGTCTTTTCAACTTTGATTTTGACATGACATAAAGGAAGTTATCTAAGTGTGACAGTTGTGCATACACACTTTTTAATTAGTTTTCCCATTAACAAAATTATTTATTAATTCAGACCGATTTGTGGATGCAGAATGTGCATAAAAGTGAGGCGAAATTTATCACATTAACAGCATGATCAATTAAAGGATATTGGAGGCATTGCCTTCTCTTATGGGACTTTTCCCCATTCATTCCCAATTACCCTCCACGAAACCCACCACACACTTTAGTGGATGTGTTAAAACTCAGTGGGCTCAGGGGAGGTTTTGCGTGTCAGTGTGACCATTAAAGCAACATTGAACTGTAAACATGCAAATGTAAAAATATTACATAAAGTGATTTGGCTAGCAAAAATATTTGTTTTCATACACGGTCTAATTGCTTGAGAGGTGCTTTCTTAATAAATTAAGAATTATTTGCTGCCATCATGTGAATAATATGTAATCAAGTAATCCATAAAAAGTAGCTAATCTGATTATGAGCATTATAAAACGTAATATACTCTAATTACAAGTACTTGATATTTGGTCCAGATTACATTTAATCAGTTACTACCCAGCTCTGAGTAAGCCTCCATTAAACTCCCACAGGTGATGTCAGGCTGCCGTGTGGCTCAGGTCCTGATGCAGTACTGCGTTGGGGCAAACTACTATTGGCTACTGGTAGAAGGTCTATATCTTCATAACCTGCTGGTGCTGATGGTCTTCTCAGAGAACAGCTACTTCTGTGTATACCTCTTCATCGGCTGGGGTGTGTAATTTGTGTGTAAAATTGGGTAAAACTAAATCAATTATAATATTATTATTTAAAATATTAGCAAGTGAAATATTTCATTCAATATAGATATTTTCATCTTGCTGTGATGTTTTGTATTTCATCTGTTTTGTTTTCTAACAGGAACACCTGTGCTCTTTGTGGTGCCTTGGATAGTTGTTCGTTACCTTTATGAGAACACCAGGTAAGATGTGCCAAAAGTATTGATGCAATAGCTTTCTTTAATTTGGTTAAAGATTAAAAGCAGCTTTGCTTAAGCATTACAAATGTGCCTGCACATTTCTCAGTGCTGGGAGATCAACGAAAATATGGCATATTGGTGGATCATCCGAACGCCAATCCTTTTGGCGATTTTAGTGAGTCTTTACCTCAATTTATCTTAAATTTGAATTTATTCACTGGTTGTATTGATAGTCACTCACCTATGCTTACAGATAACTCAGAATGTGGAATTCTCCCACTTCCACTTGAAAGCAACCAATGGAACATCTATGTGGATCTGGCCCAAAACTTTGTTCCAGTGGTTATTTTTAAGTGAGAGATCGGTGGATTCCAAGTTCCGAGTTGTCTGGAATGCAGCGTATGAATAACCAGTTAAATATACTCTCGTTCATGTATTATACATGGATGACTCATTAGTCTGGGGCATTCTTGAGGATTGTGTTGAGGAACTGTTTTTTAATGCACTCTGAAATGATTGTGGCCTGCCACACTCAGTTGGAATAATTCATGCATTTTCCTTCATTAAACTGGATGAGAAATCGTGTGTATCTTTACACTGAACTTTCTATGTGTAACTATTTGTATTTAAAAAGAATTATGACCATGTTTTGCAGGTGAACTTTTTTATATTTATAAGGATTATTCAGATCCTCGTCTCCAAATTAAAAGCACATCAGATGAGATATACAGATTATAAATTTAGGTAAGAATTTGCCTGTTTTCGACAAAATTAATTTACATTGTTTTCATCAGTATCTGTCAGTTTATTTTTCAGATTTATTTAATCTATTGGTGTTTGCAAAATGTCTATGTATGAATTCATCCATGTTACGTAAAATGAAAATGTGTCACATAAAGTGCCCTATAGCAAGCTTTTGATATTTCAACCTTTTTTTAAAGTAAATCTTTCATTCTCTTCTTCAAATAACAGCCTTGAGTGTAGCATGTATTTTAAGGAGCTCACCAGAGACTATATTTCTAGCCATCAAGCTTATATCCTGTTTATGTGTAATGGAATAAAATGTGGATTGAAATCTTGGACATTGGAAACAATAATAGAGGCCAGTTAAATTCTGCCTCACTGTTGTCATTTAATCTGCCTGTGAAATCTCCCTTAAAAAAGAGTTAGATTTTTTTGTTTTATTATTTTTTTTCATCTGAAAGAATTATTGTTAAAAAAAAATACATTCTTTCTAAAAAGAAATGACCCTTCACCTGTTATTACAATTTGGTTTTAAAGAAAAGCTGATGACATATTGAGGTGAAATGGGCTGGGTTGTGTTTTGAATAATCTGAGTCTTTAATATTCTTGGTCCCTCAGGTTAGCCAAGTCCACGCTGACCCTCATCCCCCTGTTAGGGATTCATGAGGTGGTGTTCGCTGTGATGACAGAGGAACAGACTGAGGGCGTGCTTCGCAATGTCAACCTGTTCTTTGAACTCTTCTTCAATTCTTTTCAGGTACAGCTAAGGGAATCAAGAAAGACAGACCGTGTCACAACATGGCCTAGTTCATACAGTGTACTTACTTTTTTGTTTACCATGCACTATTAGAATGTAGTGAATGTCCTTACAATTAATGCATTTTGACACAACAGTTGCTGTCGCCCCACAGGGTTTTCTGGTGGCCATATTATACTGCTTTGTCAATAAAGAGGTAAGAGGAATTTATTGTAATTATTAATCTATTATTTTTAAACATCATTTTAATCATATATATATATATATATATATATATATATATATATATATATATATATATATATATATGCACATACATATACAAACATATATATATATATATACAGTTGAAGTCAAAAGTTTACATACAAAATGTTGATTATTTTACCAAAATAAGAGGGATCATACAAAATGCATGTTATTGTTTATTTAGGACTGACCTGAATAAGATATTTCACTTAAAAGAAGTTTACATAAAGCCCACAAGAGAAAACAGTAGTTGAATTTATAAAAATGACCCCGTTCAAAAGTTTACATCCACTGATTCCTAATGATCCATGATTCCTAATATTGTGTTGTTACCTGAATGATCCACAGCTGTGTTTTTTTGTATAGTGATAGTTGTTCACGAGTCCCTTGTTTGTCCTGAACAGTTAAACTGCTTGCTGTCCTTCAGAAAAATCCTTCAGGTCCCACAAATTCTTTGGTTTTCTAGCATTTTTGTGTATTTGAACCCTTTCCAACAATGACTGTATGATTTTAAAAGACAATCTTTTCACACTGAGGACAACTGAGGGACATGAAAGTGAAAGTGAAAGTCGTGAAATTTGTCAAGTATGGTGACCCATACTCGAAATTGGTGCTCTGCATTTAACCCATCCAAGTGCACACACACAGCAGTGAGAAGTGAACACACCGTATGAACACACACCCGGAGCAGTGGGCAGCTATATCCAGCGCCCGGGAAGCAACTGGGGGTTCAGTGCCTTGCTCAAGGGCGCTTCAGCCATGGGTACTGAGGGTGGAAGAGAGCGCTGTTCATTCACTCCCTCCCACCTACAACTCCTGCCAGCACCGAGACTCGAACCTGCGACCTTCTGGTTACAAGTCCAAATCTCTAACCATTAGGCCAAAACTGCCCCTTAACATGCAACTATTACAGAAGGTTCAAACGCTCACTGATGCTCCAGATGGAAAAAAAACATGTATTAAGAGCCGGGGGGGGGGTGAAATAAATAATATTTTAAAGTATATTAATTATAGAAAGCCATTATTTTAAATTGCAATAATCTATCTATATAGTTTGTATTACGTTTTAGTTTTTAGTTGTAGTTTATTTAGCTTTAGTTATTTTAGTACTTCAGCAAACTAAAGGAAAAATGTTTTAATTTTATTTTTCATTTATTTAGTATTAAATGAGTTTTGTTTTTTTAATGATTTTAGTTTATAATAACCCTGATATATCCTGTCTTTGAATCCAGGTACAGTCAGAAATCAAAAAGAAATGGCAGCGATGGAAATTGGGTATAAGCATTTTGGAGGACCAACGTAATACAGGAAGCAACACACAGCAAGGAGGTGCAGGTCCTCGGTGTCACCACGACCCAGCCTGCTCTCCAGACTGCCCTCTGGACAGTGGCAGCCAACTGTCCTCGGACCCAACACCCACAGCCACCCAACTGCCTGTTCAGCATCACTACCATCCCGGAGCAAAGAAAGGCAAGGCGTACTGCTACATCTCTGCCCGAAAGCAGGTTCTGAACGGGCTGGATGTGCCAGCATTACCCCAGTGCACCGGAGAGGGAGCAGTGATGTTTTCTGAGAGCTACTGTTGAACTGTGTGGACTGGACAAACAAAGCCAGATATCATGGAGTGTCCCATTGTTTTTAACTATCAAAAGGATATTACTACATCACATTTCTCACATTATGCCTGGCAACCCTCTTTATTTGTGTTTTCCTTGTTTACCACTATACCTCATTTTGGACACTAGATTTATTCTGTTATGTGCCAACATTGTGGATCAACTCAAAGACTGCCTACTTTACCACAAAGTCATTTATATTTATGATTGCATGAGGATTATCTGTTCAAAGTCTTCAGGTAAGACACAAACATCACCTAGCCTGGACAATCACCAGATAGCCATCAGTATGTTAACCCCAAAACATTTTGGATCCTTAAGCCACATATCCAATACCATTTAAGAATTTGAGGTCAGTAGTATTGGTAAGAAATTACTACTTCCATTCAGCAAGAATACATTAAATTGATCAAAAGTGACAGTGAAGACTTTTCCAAAGTTACAAAAGATTGCTGTTTCAAATAAATACTTCCTATTCATCATAGCATTTTGAAAAAGCACAGTTTCTAATATTAAGCAGAACTACAGTTTTCAACATAGATAATAATAAGAAATGGATTTTAGAATGATTTCTGAAGGACAATGTGACACTGAAGACTGGAGTAATGCTGCTGAAAATTCAGCTTTACTATCACAGGAATAAATTACTTTTTAAAATATGTTCAGATATAAAACAGGTTATTTAATTGTGATAAGAGTTTACAAATTTAATGCTTTTACTGTATCTATGAATAAAACATTCAGCCTCTGTGAGCATTAGAAACTTGGGTGTATATTTGTTTTAAACATTCAGCCTCTGTGAGCATTAGAAACTTGTTTTATATCAGCCTCTGTGAGCATTAGAAACTTGTTTTTAAAAATTATTTAAGAGCCCAAAATACTTTTTGGGGAGACTGTATGTACATACAGTATAAGCACCAATAAGTGAATTTTTTTTTTTTTTTTTTTTTTTTTTTGTCCATGAACAGCAAATCAGTGCGAGACCTCAGTTCCCTTGACATTGTCACATCCTCACCCTGATTTGATATTGTGCCTCTGGAGGTGTTAAATATCTAACATGAAGGTTTTATATGGCTCTTATGTAACCCGCTCAACCAGGCGATCTCTTAAACAGCAGGAAATCTAATTCCTTTTATATGCTTCTGCATTCCACTCGATGGCCTAATCCCCTTCTGTTTTGTGCCATTTAGTGACATGACTGTGAACTGTTGTGAAATGTTTGTGAACTTTAGAGTTTATTGATGGTTATTTTGTTTTATAGGCAACAGTAATAACACTATTAAACATAGAAACTGTTTGTTTCCAAAACTTTAAGAAAGTTTTGAATCATTTTTGACGCCTTCTTTATTTGTTACTTCACCTGGACATTCTTTTTCTGTCAACATGATAGAAGAGTGCAGTAATAATAGTGATATCTATATTGTACAGTACCTGAGATTTCACTGCGATTTAGACAATATATTATGTTGTATCTAAATTCAATTGTATCCATCAAGTAGAGGTGTTTTCACAAAGGGTTGAGGTTAGTCCATGGCAGGGTTGCCAGGCTTTCAGAGCAAAACCCGCCCAATTGTTACTCAAAACTAGCCTAAATCTAGCCCAATCGCTTTCAGGGGCGATCCTCCCAGATTTGATCCCTCGGTGAAACTCTTTTTTTGCTCGGGTTCCCCTGGTAAAGGTTGCATTCTATGGGCTAAATATCACGTTATTGGGGTCGGTTCAACCCGCGGACATGAAAAACATCCCGCGTCAAACCGAGGACTTGGCAACAGTGTTCCACGGCTCCGTTGACAACTAACGCCACCTAGTGGATGCAGTGAAAACTGCACAGATGTGTTGTAGAGTTGTGTTCGTCTCTTTTATCACATTTGTAGTGGTGAATGGCATTAAACGGGTGCTAAGAGTCTGTGGTCATGCATGAATTTGTCAAAAATATTGGTAGGATGTCTTTGTTGTAATGTGATAACGTTGGTCTAGGTCTCATGAAGCCACTGTTGTTAAACATTCAGTACAGGGTTATTTATCACAGTTCTTTCACTTATGTTTTGCCCAGTAATCAGAGTTTAAAACATGAGATGCAGGGCAGTGAAATGGGAAACTGTAGACTAGTGGGCTTTTTTTTTTTTTATTATTGCACTACCCTGCATCTTGTGTTTTTAAATGCAAATATGAATTCTGTGTGAATGGCACTTAAGTGTGATAAAATAAAAGCACTGTGCTGACTTAAATGTTAATCAGTTGTTAGAAGTGCCAGTATTGTTTGACTTTTAAAATAGTCATTTATGTCTTTCACAACATTCCACGTCATGTTAGGACACCTAATATTGTGTATCAGATCGACGCCCACTGCAAAAAGTGGGTTAACTGGCTAGACTCCTTGAGGACACGAACATGTATGCTAAATATCAATGTTGTATTTGCCAAAAAAAAAAAATCACTTGTGCAATAATATCATTTTGGACATATTTATTTCCATTAAAACATCAAACTTAAATGAGAATAAGATGAATGTTTTCTTTGTTCATTTTGTGGGTATGCTCCTTCATTTCCTGGGAATGGCATAGCAGTTGTATGTGCGGGGTATGCGGCCAAAACTGCAATTAGTTGGTGTTGTGTCGAGTTCCTCTGCTGGCACTGTGGCTTTGAAGGTGAAGTGCTGAAGGAGGGAAGTGAAGAAGATAAAGAGCTCTATACGAGCCAGAGCCTCACCAAGACACGCACGCTTGCCTGTCAAGAGAGCAGACCGAATAGGTTTAAAAAATCTTTAGAAGAAATTATTCCCCATATATCAGCCATTTTATTGTCTATAATTGTCCCTTTAAAGGAATAACTGAGTTAACATGATTATTTTTGTCCTAGTATTAAAACAGAACATAATTATTCAGTTTTCTATGGAATCCTGTTTCTTCCACCAAAAAAAAAAAAAAAAAAAAAAAAAAAATTGTGGGACAAAAAGTCACAATTACTTTGCTTTTTTTCACTCTGTTGGAAACAAAAAACAGAATTGTGATACGTAAACATGGAATTACAAGACAAAGTCAGAATTCTCAAAGTTCTGTGTTAATATTCTGACTTTTATCTCAGAATTGCAAGAAAAAGTTGCAATTACCTTCTTTTAATTCCATGGCTAAAACGGCTTCTAAGGTGGGTTTTGCTTTAAATAAGGTCTTTATTATATCAAAATTTTTGATACCATAGAAATTTCATAATTCTTGTCACAAGTGTCAAAATCACAAAAACTAACACTAGCCTAAATCTTAAAAATATATAATAAAATAAAAACCTCAAGCTCACTGAAGACAAGTAAACAGTCAGCAATTAAATAATAAGAAATTAATTACAAACAATAGGACAAAAAAACTACAGTAAAAAATAAACAAGAAATGCCACATATATTGTAAAAAGTAATTGAATGAATAAAAACACTTAATATTCTTCACTGTGTAAATTAAATTTCTTATTATTAAAGTTAAAAAAGTTAATTAGTCAAAAGCAGTGAGATTTTCTCTCTTTTGTTGTTTGATTAACATGAATGACAGACAGGAGGAATATGAGACTTCTGTCCCTTTAAGAGCTGCCTGGATCCAATATACTGTTACACATGTGTTTTCTTTCTAAGCTGTTTGCTTTCAAGACCTATATTTCTGTGTTTATGAAGATACTTGCAAGTGACTGCATTTGGACACATACAAATCTTTCGATTTAACCATTCAAGGCCTATAAAGCAGCATAAAATAACTCTGTTCAATACTCCCTCAATCACGTGCACGCACCTCTCTGACAGCGCACACTTAGTGAATTTCTGCCGGTTAATCGTGTCTACCGGTATATCGCCCACCCCTAAGGGTTAGTTTTCATATAAAGCACAAATTTTTATGGTCAAATATGCACAATGAAGTTCAACACGCACCCATGCCAAATACAACGAATGCATCGTTTTTCTGAAATCGGCCATCTGCATCCAAGAAGTTCTCTGGATCAAAGCAATTTGGGTTCTTCCACAGTTTCGGGTCCATAAGCACAGATGATAGCAATGGGTAAACCGTGACCCCCTAGAAAAAAAGTTTATTTAACAAATAGACAGACATAAATAATAAAACATAGTTAATTAATGAAGATCATATAAATACATAAGAAGAATACCTTAGGAATGACATAACCATTGTATTCAGTGTCACACATCATCTTGTGCGGAACAGCGATGGGGGCGAGATCCATATTGCGCTGAACCTCGTGGATTACAGCATCTGTATATGGCAGGATTTGTCTGTCCTCTATTGAGGGCCAACGGTTCTGTCCTACAATCTCATCAATTTCCTTCTGAACGCGCTCTGTACAGAACAAGCCAAAGTAAAAACAATCTGGATTCCGCTTGATGCTTGAAAAGAGAAGACATTTGTTTGATCTCACCTTGAACGTCTGGGTGCTTCATCATCAGAAGCAAAGCGTGTCTTATGGTGGATGAAGTGGTTTCTGTGCCGGCACTGAACATGTTCCATATCACAGAAATCAAGCTGTCAAAATGATATTCTGTGTTAGGCTTGTCTTTCTCCTGCAATAGAGAATGAAGGTGAAAATGAAAATGAATATTATAAAACTGACTGTCGGGATGTACCTATTCTAAAACTTGTATATGAAGGAAGTTATCTGGAATTGACATCATGTAATAGTTTCACCACCAGAGGTTGTAAGTAAATGTATTGAGGACCATGGCTATACTGTATATGAACGTTTTAAATGCCATTTCTTTTAATTATTTACCTCTTTCATTTTTAACACAAAGGCCTCAATGAAGTCCTGTGGGCAGGAAGAATCCAGAATATTCATCCGAGCCTGTGCCTCACCCTTGAAATACTCTCTGGCCTCTTCTAGGCCTTTAAACAGCTGATGGTGTTTACCAGGAAAAAGACTAACTAGCCTAGGGAATATATTATAGATCTGAGAAGAAAATAAAGAATGTGTGTATGTCATCTTCTATTTTATAATACTTTTATTTAGCAAGGATGCATTAAACCAATCAAAAGTTACAGTAAAGACATTTAGAATGTTACAAAATATTTCTATTTTAAATAAACCCAGTTCTTTTGAACTTTCTATTCACTAAAGGATTGTGTTCCACACAAACATTAAGCAGCACATCTGTTTTCAACATTGATAAGAAATGCAGCAAATCAGCATATTAGAATGATTTCTGAAGGATCGTGTGACACCGCAAACTAGAGTAATGGCTGCAGAAAATTCAGCTTTACCATCACAGGAATAAATTACATTTTATATATTAATCAAATAGATGCAGCCATGCTAAGCATAAGATCCTTTTGAATGGTAATGCATGAAAAATATATAGATTAAAAACAAATTTTAGAGTACATACCTGTCCAAGAGGACTACTGAGAACACTGAAGTAAGCATTTACAGTTCGAAGGAGAGACTTAAACTGTGGATCCTCAAGTTCAAACCTATGCCCGAAGACAATGCTGCAGATCACATTGCTTACAGCATTCATAAGCATTTCTGCAGGGCTGAAAGCAGAGCCTTTGAGGAGAAAAGTACAGCAAAGAGCAAAAAACTCAAGTTTCTTACATGTAGAGTGTTGTAAAGACTCACACCATGTTCTGGTCTTTTAATTAGTCATTCACTTAGTTGAATGTACTGTATATATGTGACCCTGGACCACAAAACCAGTCTTAAGTCGCTGGGGTATATTTTTAGCAATAGCCAAAAATACATTGTATATGGGTCAAAATTATTGTTTTTTCTTTTATGCCAAAAATCATTAGGATATTAAGTAAAGATCATGTTCCATGAAGATATTTTGTAAATTTCCTACTGTAAATATATTAAAACTTAATTATTGATTAGTAATATGCATTACTAAGAACTTCACTGGACAACTCTAAAGGCGATTTTCTCAATATTTTGATTGTTTTTTTTGTTTGTTTTTTTTTGCACACTCAGATTCCCGATTTTCAAATAGTTGTATCTCGGCCAAATATTGTTCTATCCTAACAAGCCGTACGTCAATGGAAAGCTAATTTATTCTCAATTTAAAAAAAAATTGACCATTATGACTGGTTTTGTGGTCCAGCGTTACATAATTTAATTACAAAATAAATGTAACTGTAATCAGTTACAGTTACTAAGAAAAAATTAGTAATTAAATTACGGTTACTTATGAAAATGTTAACGATTACAAAGGAGATTACATTTGAATATTTACTCACATCCACATACAGATTTAATTGATTTCTTTCCTAAGTTGCACTGACTACACTGAGAAATACGGCCCTATAATTTCCACGATGTGGAAAACACAGTCTGGTTCGTAGAATCCAGTCATAAAATATATTGTAGTGATGTACTAATTTTGACATGTAGAAAATATAGTTTTGTTAAATCTTGCGTATTAAAGTCATGAGAGAGATAGATATCAGGGCAAATAAAGAGACTGGAAAGAAAAATGTAAGTGAAGGTGCAGTTCAGGAGAGAACTTTTAATTATTTTGCATGTCCCCTTTTTTGTGTGTGTGTCAGGTCCATACAAAAAATATGGTTGACAATGTTTCAGAATTTTTTTTTCTGAGATTTCCTGCTCTGAATATTCTTTCCCAGTCCGTCCCTCGTGGAAATGAATGGCGCAGACATGCGTTTTCATTTACTACACATAGGCCTCCTGAAGCTCAAGGTGTTTTCAGCCTCTGCCGCCTCAATATATGAGTACATGAACACATAAACATAATCTCTAGAACTGCTCTGAGTCACTTCATGAGCATTTGACTTATTTTGAGAAAACTATCGTCATATCATAACCAAAGAGACAGCAATAAATGGCTGCCCACTGCTCCTTGTGTGTGTTCATGGTGTGTGTGTGTTCACTGCTGTGTGTGTGCACTTTGGATGGGTTAAATGCAGAGCACGAATTCTGAGTATGGGTCACCATACTTGGCTGTATGTCACGTCACTTTCACTTTTTTTTTCAATTATTATTATTTTTTAATTAAATATTTTTTTTTTCCCAAACCATTGTTAGATGCATTGTTTCCTGAAGATATACAAAGATTTGGTAGAAAATAGAAAATAAACATTCATTAGAAATTTAGAAAAGTAATCAAAAAGTAATCAAAAGTAATCAGTTACATTACTTTAATAAAGTAACTGAAAAAGTTACACTACTATTACATTTTAAATAGGGTAACTTGTAATCTGTAACCTATTACATTTCCAAAGTGACCTTCCCAATACTGCATATTAGATCTACACACGGCACTTTTGCTTCATGAATCTATTGTACACGTTGCAAGAACTTGTTCCAAATGTTTTGTTTTTTTTTCTAAACAGTGCGACCACTGATTATTTGAGTTTTACCGATGCATCCTGCATCAGATCCTTTTGTAGTTTATGCCTGCAGTTTGTTTCATCTGATAATCTAAATAAAAGATCATATAACAGTGATTTTACCTTCAAATTTTTTAAACATTTCTACAAGATTCTCAGCCTCCTCCCTGACTCGTTCTTCAATGCTCCTGCGGCCCATTCCAAAGTTCTTCAGTGTCATAAGTGTGAACCTGCGCATCTCCTTCCAACGGTGTCCATCGGTGGACAAAACCCCTGCACACATAGAAAATGTTAACAGCTCTTTTGGTCTTCTTAGAATAAAAACAAAAATGTTCAAAAATGTTCAAATAAACCATGTAAAACAACAAGCAACCTCACCATATCCATAAGTGGACTTCATCAACAGGGGATAGACGGCCCTGCCGCTGAATTCGTCACCAAGACCAATCATAGTGTCCTTTAGGGCTTGATATCCAGAAATGATCACCACAGGACTGTTTGCCAACCAGATGGTGACAACAGAGCCATACTTCTTACTCAGCTAAAGTAAGAAGAGTTTTATGGGTTTGATATGGGGCATTTCAATGTTATATTGTATGTTAAAATTATATGTACTTTAAATCATCTAAGAAATTTGTGACTAACAGCCTTAAATAGCCTATAGTTAACATCATTCTGTCGTAATACAGACATATTAGAGCATTGTTGTTTGCAGGGTTTTGTTTGTAGTGCAATTTCGGATAGGTAATTAGCACTCTTTATGCAAATATAATATATCACTGTATACTTAAAAGTGGTATTGCTTAAAGTTATTTAAAGATTCCGTGTGTGAAAAATTAAAAACAAATTATCTTTGATAATTTTGTCAGCCCTTTGAAGGTAACAGCAACCAAACTTCTCTAGAGAGTTCAGAAATCCCAGAATAGTGACCCTCACCTAGCAACGGTGGGGCAGTGATATAATATTAATCAAATAAATAAAAACCGCAAGTGTTAAAAAAAAATCCATAATAGAACAGATGATAAATGCTCCTCATTAAATTGTTACATGGAGAACCTTTAACGTCATTGGACGGTAATTAACTTGTCTGTACAGGCAATAGCCGCCAATATTCGGACTTATACAGTATAACTGAATAATAATATTGGATAGGAATGCTAACCTCTAGGTAATATTTGTAGGCTTCTTTGATATTAAACTGAAATAAATTTCCCAGCAGTGGATTAGTCGCAGGTCCTGGAGGCAGCCGCTCAAAACTGCTCTGCTTTCCTCGAATCTTCCACAGCAATAAGAGAGCCAAGACAGCCATGACAACAGACACTACATTAGTCTTCAATGCCAACAATATATCCATCCTTCAGATTTCAACCACGGTATATTCTGGCAAACTGTTTACCAATCTCGTTTCGCAATCAGCAAAGCAAACTGTGGTACACGCCACTACCAACACGCGATGGGTAACTCGCAAAGCACAATGTTCCTTTGTGTGTTTTCCCAGCACTATAACACAGAAAGTACGAGGTTTGAGAAGTAGAAGGCGGGGCAACAGTTAAAAGTTCCAAAGTTAAAGTTCCAAAGTTAAAGTTTATGCAAACAGATAGGCTATTAATAGACAAGTTTCAGTCAAATATTGATGGTTTAGACCTACAACAAAACCCAGTGTTTAAAGCAGAGCACAAACAATTATATTTGTAACATTAGAATACTGTAGGCCAGAGAAGGGTAAGGCCCCCCAAAAACATAGCAAAAGCTTATTTTTTTCAAACTGAATTATCATGAAATATCTTAATTCTCACCTTGATAGGTTATGATCTATAGTGGGCGATGGTCAAGGTAACTTAATAATGTAATATGCATTAAAAACCTGTGTAAGGGAAACAGGTCAATTTAGCTCAAAGGGAATCATTTAAGATTTTAAAGGGAATTTGAACAGAATCACTGTTTCACGGCTGATAACTTGAGCTGTTATGGATTTATTTGATGGTTTGTTTAGAGTGTGATCTGAGATGGTTATTAATATCCAAAGTATAGTGAAAACACTATTAATTAGCACAGTAACAAAATCGGCAGTTTAAGACATTAACTTGTAAGCACAAAACACAAGATACTTCTCTTTTCAATATGAATAAGGCTTTATTAGATAAATCTAAGACATATAAACTAATCTAACACATAAGCACACAGACTCACACATTCACACAAGTTGCAGGAAGATAGAAAGTTAGGGAAGAATGAGTTTAAGAGAATGAAAATGTGAAATCCCAAGTTTACAGCAATACGTGAAATTCCATAGACATGAACAACCATCAGTCACTTAATTAACCCTCGCATTGAGTTCATCAATTAGGTTAAAATTATATTAGATAACACCAGTACAGATCAGAGTCTGGAGGTACGTTACTTTTGATGCCTGTGTAACGGGGTTCCCTTTGTTGTAGCTGAAAAGGGGGTTTCCCGAGGTTCCTGATTGGCTGGAAGTTCAGTAGTCGTTGAAGTGACGTCTTGGGAAGCCCGTGGTTGGGCGTAGGCTGAAGATGCGGAGTTGTGGGCTGGTTGAAGTTTCAGACGGGCACGCGAGTTCAGACTCGGAGGCACGGCGTTACAAAACTTAACTCAGAACAAGAACTCTCAAACGGAAAAGAAAAGAAACTAAAGTAAAAGAATAGAAGTAAAGTTTGACGAGACTAGGTGGTGTTTCTTCTCATTGTGGCTAAGTAGCAGGCGTGGAGGCCGAAGCACGCTGGAACAGTGCTCGAAGAATGCTAAAAGTGATGACAAAGCATGACTAAAAGCAAAGGCTAAAAAACAGGCTAAAAGCTGGCATGACTGATAGCAAAAGCAAGACGCAAGCTAAAAGCTAAAAGCTAAAAGCTAAAAAGCAAAGGCTAAAAGCTAAAGCAAAAGCTAAAAGCAAAATTTGATGGTGTCCTGAGTATTTAAACTGGCCTTTTGGCCACACCTCAAATGTTGTCTTGACCAATTAGATATTGTCTTTTCTCGGTGTGTTGCGATGTTTGTCCCACCCATTCATAAATCATATGTTATCTTATCAAGCACGTGGTCCGAATTTTCCAGCTCTTGCAGGGTATAATTTGGACATAATTCCTATAACAGGAATATGATACATTTGACAATTAACTGATGGTCAGAAACGTTTCAAGCAAGAAGATTCGAACACACACATACTAAACATGAATATGATCCCTTAAGCTATTCAAGAGTTATTTAAAAAGACATACACCATTAATGATTAGAAACATTATAGTCAAATGTGTGGGTTACATGTATGATATGGAGTTAAGCAATGGACTGATATCCATTTAGAAGTCTTTTTTGAGTTCATTTTGGTGCATATATGCATTGGAAGGCATTCTCTGTGCCATTCTGTGGAGTAAGGATATGTCCTGTGAAGACCAGAGAGGTTAACAGGTCTCCTTAGGAATTTCAGTCTGGTTTCCTTCGAGGTGGGGGAAGTCAATCCAAAGAGCTTGTGATCATGATAACTATCATGGGTTTACATGTGATGGTAACGCTGTGCATCTCTTTGATTACTTGCCCCAAATTTGACAATCTCTTCTTCGAATTGAAATTGTCAATAATTGTTATAAAGGTGTTAATGTTGAAAGCTGTTCTGTGAAAGAGCTGGTTGGTTATCTAGCTTCAGACTGTGGTGCTAGGAGTTAATTTACAACATCCTGTTGCCTTTCCGAGGAATTCGGCTTCTCTTGTTTCAACCATGCTCAAGATCGAATCTTTAATTTGTCTGGTTCAGGCCTGATACGCTACACCTGTCTGTTCATTTAATTAACAGATATGGGTGTCATGCTATAACATATTTTTAATATGAATGAGTTTAGCTATATTTAATGTGAATTTAACATTTCAAGTTACATTATCAAAAAACATTTTCGCTGACAGTCTACGTAGTTCTAGCACTCTCAAAAGTGAGTGCAGGTATGAAGTAAATTCATGAGATAAACGGATAATTCATTTTTCAGATTTCAATATTAAATTAAAAAATGACTGGGATGAAACCCTGATTATATGTTGATTCATCACAAAGACGACAGTCTTCTTTAGGCTATTCATATATATTATGTGAGAATTAAAAAATTCTGCTGGCAGAATTTGGAAGAATATAAATCATTAAAGAACTTAGCACAAAAATCTGCAATAATCTTAAAGTCCTTAGTTATTTTCCTATCAATACATACTGTATTTGCTGAATAGAACTTTTAACTTGCTGCCGTTCCAACCTAAAGAAATAGACAGCTGAATTCTGCTCACCCTCCTCTAGCCAATTCAGACGAGATCTGATAAAGCCATGGATTTACAGTAGGCCTACTGAGCTTATTTTAACTTCAACCCTGATACTACATCAGTAATTGATAACTGAAGAACAGCACAAAGCAGTATTAGCTGATGCTAAGGATTAGACATAACACAAGGAATAAATTAATTTATTTTATTTGTACAGATTGTAACTGTAAAAATAATGTAAATATGTAACTTCGTAGTTCTTTGCATATTTGTTTACATGTGCACTAGAACTGTTTGTAAGTGTGTATTGCTACTAGATTTTAAATTTCAAAGTACAGCTGTGCAATAAATGCGCTCTATTCTATAAATTCAGTATATTGAAAGTGTGTAATATATTTAACTGATACAGTAATTGTCAGATAAAATACAATTATAAACATTATTACAGTATGTCAACATTGCCTTTTTAATTACAGTGTTACCTTTAAAATTGTTATATTGCAAAGCAAAATATATTTTACATGCAGTAATGCACATGCATCTTCAAGAAACATCTCAAAACGCATCTCTTCCATCTTTATTTGACCCTCGAACTCTAGCACTCTCTATTCTAACTATATTTTATCTATTTTTATTTATTTTTTTATCAAAAAACAAACACTTGACCCTCTGTCACTTGCACTTTTCATTCATTTTCTAACTGCTTGTTTTTCTAAAAAAAACAAAGAAAAACAAAACAAAACTCCAACACTATCTATTAATCAACACTTTCTATATTCTTTTTCAGTTCTATCTACTTGTTTTCTTTGTGTGTGTGTATTAATGGATGTGTGTTGTATATATAGATATATATGTGTGTGTGTGTGTGTGTGTGTGATATAGGCCTATGTGTATATTTCTATATAAAAATAAAGTAGAAAACCTATATATATAATATATATATACAATATGTATTGATAGGAAAATAACTAAGGACTTTAAGATTATTGCAGATTTTTGTGCTAAGTTCTTTAATTTTTATATATATATATATATATATATATATATATATATATATATATATATATATATATATATATATATATATATATATATATACAGTATGTGTGTGTGTGTGTGTATAAATGACCTAATGTAAATGTATTTAATAATTAATGATCTACTTAAAATTTCCACCATACCGAAACAAGTGGTTAGCGTTATTTCAAAGGACATTTAAACCATCTCTGATTTTTCTTATATCGGTTTTGCGCTCTGCTTTAACACTGGGTTTTGTTATAGGCCTAAACCATCAATATTTGACCGAAACGTGTCTGTTAATATCTGTTTGCATTATTTAACTGTTGCCCCGCCTTCTACTTCTCAAACCTCATACTTTCTATGGTATAGTGCTGGGAAAACACGAAGGAACATTGTGCTTTGCGAGTTACCCATCGCGTGTTGTTGTGTACCACAGTTTGCTTTGCCGATTGCAAAACGTGATTGGTAAACAGTTTGCCAGAATATACCCTGACCGAGGTGGGTCTCTGCAACAAAAAAGTATTTAAATTGAGCGGTGTTTCTAAGTCATGCAATGAAAATAATACCCCACTCCCAAACACAACCGTTTCTTTACGTAAGCAAATCAGGTGCATAGACTGTATATAAAAACAGATCAGGTGAAGTGCCCCGGGGGAAAACGCTCCTGCGTCTAAGTTAAACGAGAATTACCAAGGTCTTGCTGTGTGTTAGTGTTAATAATGACAATAATGGCAGCAGAACATTAAAACAACCATTCTTTTTAGTTTTGAGATGTTTTATTACATTTCACTGCAGAATAACATGTAGGCCTATGCAGTCATACTGTAAAACTTTTAAGTCATGCATCAGATATATCACATTTTCTCATAATTCATTTAATCATTCTTCACATTTCTGATGGTAGATATGAATGTGAATGTTAGTACAATGGAAGCAATTTGTTTAAGAGAAGCTCTATGGTTTTATTAACAGCATGCAATTCAATAAACATTTCACTGAAAGCACAATGCCTTCCACATGGAAAAAGCTAAGTATGGAAGTTGTAGTTTTGCAAGAAAATGCACGTTAATTTAATCCTTGCATAAAGGCTTTCTGGACTGCTCCTTCATTTATATCCTAGGAACAGAATTGCACTTATATGTGCAGGGCATGCAGCCAAAACTGCTGATTGTGGGGGTTATTTCAGTCTCCTCTGGATGCACCATGGCTTTGAAGGTGAAGTTTTGAAGGAGGGAAGTGAAGTACTGTAGATAAAGAGCTCTATAAGCCAAAGCCTCACTGAGACACGCACGCTTGCCTGTCAAGAGAGCACAGTTCAAAAATCATCTGTTCTCCATGTATCAGCAATTTTATTGTCTGGTTATGTTTGTCCCTATATATGTAAGACAGTAAAAAATTTAATTATGTAGCATGTGTCAACCTCAGTTTTCAAAAAAGGGGTACAATTTGTATAAACAATGTCAATGAAGCTGAGTTCACCCATGCCAAATACAACAAATGCATCTTCTTGAATTGAACATCTTCATTCAGAAAGTTTTATGGATCGAAACAATGTGGGTTTTTTTTTGTAGCATTGCAACTGAAGAAATAACCTGTAAATATATCAGTGTATGGAGAGGCAGTAAAGTGTAGAATACCTTAGGAATGGCATAATCATTGTATTCAGTGTCACACATCATCTTGTGCGGGATAGTGATGGGGGGCGTGATTCATACGGCGTTGAATCTCATGGATTACCGTATCTGTATACAGCAGGTTTTGTCTGTCCTCTACTGAGGGCCAATGGTGCTATCCTACAGTCCCATCAATTTCCTTCTGAACGTGCTCTGTACAGAACAAGTGAAAGTAAAAACAGACAGGATTGTACTTGATGCTTGAAAAGAAAAGACATTTGTATGATCTCAACTTGAACATCTGAGTGCTTCATCATCAGAAGCAAACCGTGTCTTACTATGGATAAAGTGGTTTCTTTGCCGGCACTGAACATGTTCCATACCACAGAAATCAATTTGTCAAAATGATATTCTGTGTCAGGATTGAATTTCTCCTGTGATTAATAATTAATACAAAGATTATCCCATAGTCTTAAAAGCAGAATATGAGCAAATATTTAAATGGGCCTGTTTGTTGTCAGGAAAAAGGATAAATATGTTTCCATTTATTTTTACCTCTTGAATTTTTAGCACAAAGGCATCAATTATGAGGGGTCCACATTATTATTTATCCATGCCTTGGCCTGACGTTTACAGTACTCTCTGACCTTGTTTATGTCTGTAAACAGCAGGTGGTGTTTACCAGGAAAGAGGCTGACTAACTTAGGAAATACATTATAGATCTATAAAGAAAGAAAATAAAGCTATTTATGCATGAAATATTCAGATGACTTCCAAAACCAAAATATTATAATATAACAAATTTCATCCAGATTTAGCTAACAAATTTGTTGTTGCGGTGCTATTTGTTTAACTTTTTACTCCTATTTGTTTTACTACACTCTAAAGAGTTCCATTCCACAAAAGATTCTTTATAGTGAAAAAAAAGGTTTTTCTAAGACCTGTTCATGGAAAGGTTCTTTTGGGGAAAAACTCTCTTTGTAACCTTTATTTTTAAGAGTGTATACAAAATATACATAAAAAAATTGAAACTTCTTGGAGTACAATACCTGTCCAGTAGGGCTATTGCGGACAGTGAAGACAGAATTTACTGTCTGAAGGAGAAACTTAAACTGTGGATCCTCAAATTCAAACCTTTGCCCAAAGACAATGCTGCAGATCACATTGGCCACGGCATTAGACAGCATGTCTGCAGGGCTGAAAGCAGAGAAAATAACATAAGATCAAGTTGCTAAGATCAGGAGTTTTCAGTTTATGTCAACTGATAAGCTGAACATAAAAGAGGACATGCAAAGAATATTAAACTGTTTTACCTTTACATTTTTTCTCAGCCTCCTCCCTGACCTGTTCCTCAAAGCTCCTGTGGCCCATTCCAAAGTTCTTCAGCATCATAAGAGTGAACCTGTGCATCTCCTTCAAGCAGTGTCCACTGCCCAAGCCAATGTTAACAACATGTATAGTCTTACTTTAAACAAAAATGGTTTTTCAAACTCCCTGCTCTCTCCAACTCCCAAAAATATTAAAGTGTAATGATTAACAATGGTCTAGAGAACCCACCATATCCAAGTGTGATCTTCAATCAACAGGGGATAGGTGGCCCTGCCGCTGAACAGCAAGAACTGATGAATAACCATGAATAATATTTATGCAAATGTGTACATATTTATAAGTGGTACAGATATAGTATGAGTTATAATGTGCTTTAGTCAGCAAGTCAGGGGGCAAAAAAACCAAAAGCACAATTCATCTTTGAACGACAGCAGTAAAGGGAGCCTTTGTATAATATTCAGCCCTATAAATTTCGTCTTTAATCCTCTCTGGCGAGAGAAATTTGAGAATCTCACCTACATTTTAAAATTAGCTGGGTAATTTATTTATTTATTTATATAATGTTTTTTTCCAACCCTAATGAGTTCAAATGCATATCCCAACAACCATCCAAGCAGAAACAGCTGTTAATTATATAACAGAGTTATTGTATATTAAATACTGACCTTTAGGTAATACTTGTATGGTTCCTTGACATCAATTTGAAGTACATTTCCAAGCAGTGGATATGGAGTTGGTCCTGGAGGCAGCTGCTCAATACAGCTCTGCTTTCTTTGACTCTTCCACAGCAATAACATCACCAAGCCAGCTGTGACAATGTATAATACATTTGTCAGTGTCAATGTTATATCCATCTTATATCCAAACTTCATATAAGACTGACGACGTAGCAATAACAGGAATAAGGTGAAGACACTGTCTGCTCTGGTGCAATGACGTACTGTCAACTACTGTCTGTTAATATTTACAAAAAAAAAAAAAACTATACACAAACGCTATAAAGTCTGTTGATGCTTTGTAGGAAATGTCTGTTTTAGCCAAGCCCACAAAAGAAATATATAGAAAATAGCACAGTGTTCTACTGAGCTACAGGAATTAGTCTGAAAACAGCTTTGGTATTATATTAAATTAGCATGGTATGCATTTTTAAAAAGTGTTAATGCAACAACTCAACAGTACAGGCTATTATACAGAATAGCTGTATACATATAGCAATATGTTCTTTCTGATACATTGTAGTGAAAATGTTTCTTAATTCTGAAATATGTCCCTACTGTATATAAAGATATGACGTTTAGAATATGCCAGTTCTGTTCAGGGCATTTGGTATGAGTTTGTACCCGTGCCCTTCTGAAAATAAATAAATAATAAAAAACTTGGCTTCCAATCAAATTGTTGCTACTCATAAAATGTTAACCTTTTACAAAAACCATTGGGCTAAATAGGCCTACACGTTGGAGAAACTTCTAACTTAGAGCGTTTTTCCACTTAGTTTCTCGACAAAACAGGACTGTCGTTATTCATTACTTTATTGTAGATTTACATATATGCAAATATGTAATACTAAGTTTTAGCGTGTTGATAACAAATTAAGATAACTAGGTTTGCCGTGCTCATAGAGACGCCAAAGACAGTCGTTTTAACTGAAATTCCTTTCAAATGCTGACCCAACCATTAAAGTCATTGTATAAATTATACATATATTGCATTAGTATTTGAAACGCGCAGGTGTCTTTTAACAGCTGCAAAGAAAAAAGCGTTTAAGCCAGTAGCAGGTTCTAGAATGAGCATCAAGTTCGGTTGAGGAGATGCGGAGAGGAGAGTGGTCCAGCTGTGAGTCACAGCCGTGACGCAGGCAGAGAGAAGGACAAGGCGCAGCATCCTCTCCATCCTCCATAGCACAACAACGACTCACAAAAGAGTGGAAGAGAAATCGCGATTTTGAGGCTTGTTATCAGGTAAAAAAGGCTATAATTCCGCTCTATCAAGTATCTGAATTTTTCGCAAAATATAGCTGGTCATCTTGTTTTTTCCGCGTGAGAAAAACAGCCTGCTTTGTTTTTCATGTGCTGCGTGACGGAGCGTCCATGTTTTCTTGTTGACACAGGGCAAGACTGACATGCTTAATAAGGGAATACGAGAACACACTGCGACTGTTTTTATATATTTAGACGCGAGATACAGATTTTAGATGATTTTGACTTATTTATCGTCGATTTAATCAGTAATGTTGAGGGATTGAAGACTGTGTCGATTTCATTTGTGCACGATTCATTTCTGAATTACGCCCCTTTTTGGTAGAAAGCGCTGGAGTAAAATAAAACAAATTAAATATTCAACAGTCAAGCAGTTTAGATATCTTTAAATTACATATTAATATTTTAAATAATATCATATATCTTATGTAATAGTCTTATGCTTTTATTTATTCATTTTTTTTCTATAAAATGAACGATTCAGCTGTAGGTTATATATACTTGACTGTTATGAAATATTATGTGGTTGCATTTTATTGTCTTCTTGGTAGACCTATTTTCCATTATTGAAGTAGATAAAACTTTGAATCTTAACCTTGCAGCCATTAAGGAAATTTTCATTTCCATGCATTTTTAAAAAGATTTGAAATCTGATTGAAGTGTCATCTATCATTACAAGATGCAAAATATGTGGTCAGTTTGTTAAATTGACATCTTTATAGTGAATAAACACCATCCTGTCTCCCACAGTCTGATGCAATAGAAGGACAATTGAAAGCACTACCACAAACAGCTGATGTGTGAGCTTATTCCAGAAGCAATTAAAAACCTTTGAAGGAATACATAATGTATTATTAAAAAGAGCGAGTGATACTGAAGCTCATATTCACTTTGATCTTTGCTTTGATGAAATAGTATTCAGAACAGATCAGAATATCTAGGCATTTCGTGAAATAGTCAATAAGGAATCACAATAAAAGCTCAATAAAATCTGATAAATTAATCACAGAAAATATGTTTTAAAATCTATCACATAAGATCATGATTAATGGGCTTTTGAAGGTACCCATTAATAAGTATTTTGATTTTATTATACGTCAATGGAAGTTAAGTTTATTCCAATGGATCAGGTTTTTTTCTCTAATTAACATGAACTTGAAATGCACTGTATCTTCAATATTCTCTTTGGAAACATATAGATTGCAGGCATACTGATGGTAAAAACCATAAAATGTATCAGTTGCATGAAAAATACTACATGTCATGGTCTGCTTTCCAAATATTTAGGGTAACTTCCAAAAGAATTTGATAAAACAGTGTACTGTAGGACATATACTGTAGTGTTGGGCTAAGTCTAGCATTCTCTTGTTAATTCCCTGAATGTTATTTTGATGGCTGATTGAGCAGAATACAGTTATGGGCATCTAAGACATCAAAATAAATTGTAGTGACTTATATTCACCATGGATCTCCAGTAAGATGGCGCAGTGGCTTGTGAGGTCTGGTCTCTCCTCTGTTCCAACAGACAGTGCTGGAAGCAGTGAGTCACTCATCCTCTCCACCAGACTCCGTACTAAACTTAGAGCCTCGCTGGGAGGGATAACTGTGGCGTAGAGGTTCATGATCATACGTCTCATATCATATATACTCACTTTTGTTTTTGAGCAGTGATCAAACAAAAAGAATATTGAGAGTGTCAATGAAGACTCGGTTCTTTTAGGGTGTGTTTACAGGTGGCTGGTTTGGTTTGATTAAAATGAACTCTGGTCCAATTGCTCTGTTAGTGCAGTTCAATTAAATAAGGATGAATGCTGCCTGGGTGAGCATCTAACTCGGACCTACTGGTGCAGTCTCTGGGGCAGTTTGATTGATATATGAGTGCAACTTAGACCAAAGCATCTAACGAACCTGATATCACAAGATGTGACTTGGTTGTATGTTGCACATTATAGTTGAGTACAGGCATCATGGAATTGTAAAAATACCACCATATATACAGTACACACATGCAGTGAGCGTGTGCTTGCACACAGCATTGATTTGGATGTTCGTTAAGTTCTCAACAAATACATCATTAAAGCTGTCCGATTAGGTTGTGACTGTTTTTTTACGCCTTTTGTTTTGTATCTTTAGTTTAGGTATTACAATTGACAGTGTGAACGCTATCTAACGCAAACCTAAGTATCATTTGCTTTTTTGGTATGGACCAAAATAACCAAGATACTAAATCAGTGTGGTTTTTAGTGGACAAAATGATGAAAATCAAGAAAAAATCAGTTATTATTGCTGGGTTGATTTTCTTGTACACATTTTATGAGCATTGCTCTATCCAATGTCTATAAAAGTTATGAAATTGCACTCTGTATTTGTTATTTTTAACTATGCATTTTTAATCTACAGGCCCAAACACATAAGCAGAATGACTAAAGAGGAAACTTCTGAGGTGGAAGAGGCCCAGCCGGCCTCTGAGTTCATCAGCCCTGCTCATGAACCCCGCAAGAAACCCATAGTGCATCCATCTGCACAGGCTCCACTGCCCAAGGACTATGGTGGGTTCCTCATCCTAGCAGTCTAGATCTACCCAAATATATTACAGAGTACAAGAAATCCTGAGCTACACGTTTATAAAATTCCACAACATAATGTAGTGGTAATCTTATTGGCTGTTGTAATAAATCCCTGTATTTATATCCTGTATTTTGTTTGCTTCTATTAAAGCATTTACCTTCTTTGATCCAAATGATCCGGCCTGCATGGAGATTCTGACAGACCCTCGGACCACAATCCCAGAACTGTTCGCCATTATCCGCCAATGGGTTCCACAAGTTCAGCACAAGATTGACATCATAGGCAATGAGGTAGTCAAGATTCAAGTATTTCTTACGAGTTGTCAGCAGTATAGACAGGAAACGTCCTGAATATGTGGGCAACTAACAAAACATATCTATTTTACTTAAAGGGATAGTTCACCCAAAAATGAAAATTCTGTCATTAATTACTCACCCTCATTTTGTTCTAAACCTCTAAGACCTTCGTTCATCTTCAGAAACCTAATTAAGATATTTTTGATGAAATCCGAGAGCTTTCTGGCCTGAAAGGTAAGCACATTGTTAAAATAGTCCATGTGACATGAGTGGTTCAACCATAAGTTTATGAAGCAACGAGAATACTTTTTGTGTGCAATGGGTGAACTATCCCTTTAATGAATAAAGACAGTAAACCATTAATAATTGACATTTCTGGAGACATATTGAATTTCTATCCAGCTGTGGGTATTTTTGTGTAATATGATCTATTGATAAACTGATGATAGAGTCTGGTTTCTAATCCATAGGTTGTGTTTAAACTTGTTGAAGACTTTTGTCCTCTTCACTCTTTGTGAGAGTTTTTTTTTTCCAAATGTTTCTCAGCTTTCTTTTTTTCATCTTTCTGGAGTGCATAGGTTGGAACGAGATGTTATATCACCACGCAGAAATACTGCACAGTCACATTTGCATTAATCTCTATATTAACTTTTGCCAAAGTGATTTGATTGCACTACAGGAAAATAAATGTCAGCCGACTGAAATGATTTTACACATGTTGTACTGAGAAAGGGTCACAATGTTTATTTACACATTTTTTTTTTTATTCAAATTGACTAACATTAATTGAAGTCTTTGTAAGCACTTGTAAACTATGTAAAGATGTATGAGTAATGGATTCGGAGGTGTCTTGCTGTAGATAGGTGTCCCTGGAGGAACTGGAGCTGCAGGGATTGATAGCAGTGCTAATAAGCCTCCTACATTTGACTGATCTATACACTGAGTCCTGCCCTAAATCAGCTACACCTGTCAGGTCTCGGTGAAGAAGAACTCTCACTGCCCACCAGTATTTAGCCTTGTGGGTTTAACTTGTGATGTGTAATCAAAGTAAAGGGTTTCATAAGTTCAGAAGGTTAAAAGTTTTCACGACCTTCCTAACAAGTCTAGCTTAAACCATCCTTTATGCTGGTTTCACTGGTGTCAGAGAAAAACCAGAAAACCACATTTTGAGTTATATTTTTCTGCAGGGAAATCACTGGTAGAGGATCAAAATTGTGACGATTTTTAAAACATAATTTCCAATACATCATTTGGGATAGATGGCATTTTTCATATTTTTTAATTACACACAAATCTTTTTGATGTATTTTTGTATGTATATAATAGACATGTGTTCATTTTCAATAATACTGCACTCAATTCAATAGGATTCTTGCATATCAGCTCCAAGTTTTCCACAAAATGGATGCTATATATTACGAAAATGTGACGTTTAGGATGACTCAGCAATAAGGCTTCTTTCTATCACATATCATAAATATTAATTGGCTTTATTTTCATCATTAGAGTGCATCTCACTAATACGGCTCTCATCCAGCTTTGAAAGTGGCCATTTGCTTTTGAAAAGCTTCATCTACTCAAGACCGTAATTGCCTGCAAGTCTGCATTAGTTATTAATTGGCTTCCAGTTGTATGGACGTTCATGTTGATAAACTCTGTCACTTTCAGATATTAAAGCGAGGTTGCCATGTGAATGACCGTGACGGCCTGACGGATATGACTCTTCTCCACTACTGCTGCAAAGCAGGAGCTCACGGAGTGGGTGAGTGATCACCTTGCGATCCACAATCCAAATCTGACATTTCTCTGTAATTGAGTTCATTAAAGTTGAACAGCTTGTAATTTTAAATCCTTTAATAGCTCTTACCTTGCTGTGCATTTCACACTTGCCAATTTAATAAAAGCAAATCTAGCCTGCAGCACGTGACCGTTGCTGTAGTTAACAATGTGTTTTCTTTTCAGGTGATCCTCAGGCAGCGCTCCGGCTGTCCAGTCAGCTGATAGCTCTGGGAGCTGATGTGAGTCTGCGCAGTCGTTGGACCAACATGAACGCCCTCCATTATGCGGCTTACTTCGATGTGCCAGAACTGATTCGTGTTCTGCTCAAAGCGTCCAAGCCTAAAGGTGAATTTCAAAAACTTTCAGTAAGCCAGATGCTTTTAGAAACTATCTAGCCATATTCTCACACATAAGCTGAGGTAGAAAATGCAAAGTACTTTAATCATTTAGAAAATGTCAAGTATCATGCACAAGCAAATGAAAAAAAAGCAAAAATCTGTTGCTCTTCTCTCCACACAGTGCTCAACTCCACCTGCAATGACTTTTGTCATGGCACAGCCCTGCACATCGCCGCCTCCAACCTCTGTCTCGGTGCTGTCAAGTGTCTGCTGGAGCACGGAGCCAACCCTACTGTCAGAGTGAGCATAATGATTTATACTTCACTTGAGTTAATCAGCCTAATTGGCTTTGCTATAAATCCACTTGGTTCATTTTGAATGAATGTTTCAGATGTCTTCGCTGGTCTGTTTTCAGAATACTTTTAAATGGACACACTGTATATATAAAATAAGATTCACAAATATATTCTACCATTCAAAAGTTTGGGGTTGGTATGATTTTCTAATGTTTTTGAAAGAAGTCTCTTGGCTAACCATGGCAGCATTAATTTGATAAAATACAGTATAAAAATGTTGTGACATATTATTACATTTTAAATATCTATTTTCTATTTGAATATATTTTGAAATGTAATTTTTTCCTCTGATGGCAAAGCTGAATTTGCAGCAGTCATTACTCCAGTCTACAATGTCACATAACCAGAAATCATTCTGGTATGCTGAGTTGGGGCTTAAGAAACATTTCTAATGGTGGATGTTAAAAACTATTTTGCTGCCTAATATTTATTTTGTGGAAACATTTTTTTCGGATTCTATGATGAATAGAAATTTCAAAAGAACAGCATTTATTTTAAAAAAGAAAAAAGATTTGTAACATTATAAGTCTTTACTGTCCCTTTTGATCAAATTTATGCATCCTTGTTGAATACAAGTTTTCATTTTGTTTAAATTTTTTGACCCCACTTATTGATAACTTATTGACACCAACCTGTCAAACAATAGTGTGTATTTATGAAAAAAATTATTCAAAACTGCACTCTGACTTTTCTTATCGACCCAGTAGGCAATGTAATCTCAAAATGATAAATAGCGGCCTGATGGGACTATAACTAACAGATAAACTCTCTTCATATTACAGAATGATAAGGGTCAAGGCCCTGCTGAGGTTGTTCCTGACCCCATGGACATGAGTCTGGATAAAGCGGAGGCTGCCATGGTGGCTAAAGAGCTGAAACAGTTGCTGCTGGACGCAGTCCCGCTCAGCTGTAACCTGCCCCGTGCCACCCTGCCCAACTATGACAACATCCCAGGCAACCTCATGCTTTCCTCCCTGGGCCTCAAACTAGGGGACCGTGTGGTGCTGGACGACACAAAGGTGAGATTAGGAGAGTCTGTGTGTTTAAAGACTTTGTGGAATGGATGCAGTGTCTGAAGGTAGGATATATAGATATAACACAATGCCTCTTTTCTGCAGGCTGGCACCCTCCGTTTCTGCGGCACCACTGAGTTTGCTAGTGGGCAGTGGGTTGGTATTGAGCTGGACGAGCCGGAGGGCAAGAACGACGGGAGTGTGGGTGGGATCCGCTATTTTATCTGCCCCCCAAAACAAGGTGTGTTCTCTTAATTTCTGTATAATAAAAGTTATTTTATAATTGTTGTAATGACAACAGATCTGATCACAGTATTTGGATGAAACAATCTGATTTCTAGAGTTTAATATTTGGTGTACACATCTATTCTTCAGGCATCTTTGCCCCTGTGTCAAAAATCAGCAAAGCTCTTGAGCAGACCCCCTCTTCAGTCACCTCCACGCCAAAAACCCCTCGCATGGATTTGTCTCGTGTAACCGGCAAGATTAAAAAAGAGAAAAAAGAGAAAGAAAAGAGTGAGTAATAAGATCTATATATCTAACAACTATCTATTTTATATGTGTGATTTGAATTCTGTGTTGTTCAGTGTTCATCTTCTATTAATCTGTCATCAAATCAGTGTTTAGTCCCAAGTTAATGTGTGACTACTTAAAATGAGTCTGTTATGTTTACCAAGGCCGCATTTATTTGATTAACAGTAATATTAACAGGGGCGCCGCTATGGATAAATATTACCAGTAATATTATTACAATTTAAAAGAACTGTTTTCAATTCAAATTTATTATAAAATGTCATTTTTTTTTTTTTTTAAGTTTAAAGCTGATTTTTTAGCAGCCATTAATACAGTCTTCAGATGATCACATGATCCTTCAGAAATTATTCTAATATTCTGATTTTTTTTCTTAAAATAGAAAATGATTCCTTTAAACTGTAATAATATCTCACTATGTTATAGTTTTGTACTGCATTTTTGATCGAATATAAGCAGCCTCGGTGTGCATAAAAGACTTGTGTATATCTGAAGTTTGTCAACTGAGTTCCACATTTGATTTGCTTCTCCACCAGCTCCAAGAAAGAAGTCTTTGTCCGGAGTCAGTTTGGATCCTGATGGAGTCAAGGTTGAGGTTGGGGATCAGGTGTTGGTGGCAGGCCAAAAGCAAGGGATTGTCCGCTTTTTTGGCAAGACAGACTTTGCTCCTGGTATGTCTGAGCGAATGTCTGAGATAATGGTATAATATAATGATATAAGAATAAGACTGACATGATGATTTGCACTTATCTTATAATTAATATAAAATCACATATAAGTACAATAATGTGCAGCAAGTATTAAGAATTGTGTGTGTGTGTGTGTGTGTGGATTCTTGTGATCAGGATATTGGTTTGGTGTGGAGTTGGAACAGCCCACTGGAAAGCATGATGGCAGTGTATTTGGAGTGCGTTACTTCCACTGTCTGCCCAAATATGGGGTTTTTGCACCACCATCCCGTGTTCAGAGGTAAAATCTTCAACATGTACCAGAAAAAAAAAAAAGTTTTACAGATACCCAACTTGGGTTACAGTAAATAGGGATATGTTTTACTGCTTTGGTTGTAGAATATGAGCACAGCATGCCTTTCATTTAGCTTTTATTACTGGATAGCAAACACATTTGCAGTAATGTTTCACTGTTTATGAAGGGATAACGAAAAAGTCTAAGTAAATGTGCTAAAATACCATCTACGCTGTGAAGTCTTTGTAAAACTATCTATTATAAGGTAAAAAAACAGAGACATTTAGTAAAATTTAAATTTAAAAAATTTAGTTGTTCAGATGAATTCTCCAAAAAGACATCAACAGTATAATTAGATTTTTTTAATCTTGCAGAATTGCAGGGCCCAAAGATCCTCAGGGGGATGGGACACTAGTGAAGAAAGTCCACCAGGTGACTAGTAAGTACAACGATAAGAGCATGTTCTTCTTAAAATGTTTCTTGTTTGAAAAATGTGGGGTTTTTTTTCTTTGCCTGTTTTTAAAGCAACACCGCTTCACAATCAGAGTGTGTGCATTTGTATGAATAAACAACATTAGCTCACAGTTAGTGCTCCATCTTGTGTGTATCTTGTTGGTTAGGAATACAGTGACACCTTCTGTCCATAATGTGTAATAGCATTAGCCATAAGTACTTTTCCCGTCTAAAGTTTAACATTCAGCTGGATGATTGCATGGAGTAAAGAACAGAAATATATATAATTGATTATACAATATCAATGAACAACACAGCCTCAGGTGCATGGTTATAATATTTGTCTGTGTTCATCCTCCTATACAGTGTCCCAGCCGAAGCGTAATTTTAATGCGATCCGTTCTCCAAAAGACATAACATCTGAAAGTTCCATATCCAGGTATGCTTGTGTCCCATAAATAACACATGCTTTTGGCTGCAGCTGTGAATTTATAATGTATCCTGTGATGCAAAATTAAACAGCATTTTACATTCATGATCTGTTTCTGTTATAGCAGGTTGCTGTTCTGTTGCTGGTTTCCCTGGATGCTCCGTGCAGAGATGCAGTCCTAAATCCACTGGTTACATCTTTAATTCTATCTCCCCCTCTTTTTCTGTTCCTGCTCAAGATAAAATCTCGCCCACTCTGTGTATTTCCATTATTCGTATATGCTTCTCTCTGTGGACTACCCAGACTGCTGTCCCGCCCCTTTGACGGCAACTCAATAGCAAAAAAATAGTGCCTTGTCAAGTAACTAATGTCCTGCATTCCGATGATTGAATTATAGACAAACAATCATTAATGAGTCAAAATAAGGGAAAATCATTCCTACTAAAAGCCATTCATATCTCTCTATCTGCTCTGGGTTTTTTTTTTTTTTTTTTTTTTTGTTTTTGCTAAACCACTGTGGGTAGATTACTGGCAGTATTCAAGCTTGATAATACAGTCATAATCCACAAGCAACTAGGCTTGTACATCTATTTTAATTTGTAAAGGTGCTCTTTTGTTTTGTTTGTAAACATGCTGCTGTATTATGTACCTTTGCTGTCTTACTTTACAGTATTTTATAGCATACAGACTTTGTTTCCTAAGTTTCAAATGCCTTTAAGTGAACTAGTAGGTGACATATTATTAGTAAACATAAAATGTTTCATTGTAACTGAAGTCTAAAAATATTGATGCTGCCAATGTGGAAAAAAAGAGGGTTTTTGTCATTGGAGCCCAATGCTTTTTTCATCTACAGTGAAACTGTGAGCATATAGCTTAAAAGATATTAATATGCTGCATGAAATAAGCAGGCATCGGCACGTTTTTAGGTCATAAACTGCTCTGAAATTAGGTGAGAGGCCTGCTTTAGATATTATAAGCTAACAAATCACATTTCATTTAATTAAAACCAACCAAAGCGCAAGCTCCATGATATAGCAAAAGCTAAATAATCTCTTACTTCAGAATAATGTACTGTTAAGAACCACATCAATAATGCAACTCTTGAGAGGAGGCATGTTCATTCTTAACCTTTCATAAAAACGAGGTGACAATAAGCATTTGTTGATTTTATAATCCCAAATAACCATACGAGTCACAATCATGTTTCTCTCACCAAAAAATTTTTATAAAACAAATAGTTCATCTAGTATAGTTTAAAGTGAAGTACAGTTTATATTTTAACATAAATCCTCATCTATCGTCTACAGTCTACTGTATAAAAGCTGTTAGGCCAGACTACCTATTCCTTCTCTCTCAGTTTTAACTTGGATCAGTTTTGTAAATGCTGTTCTTTAAAGTCCTGATTGTGAAAACAGTATGTGCTTATGATATCGTAACCAAGTGTGTGGGTAATAACAGCAATATTTACTCTGTGTGAACATGCTATATGAATATGGATAGAAACTCTGTCTACTTTATTACCACCTATAGAAGCACAGCATGAGTAAAAGTGTCTGTCCCTAATAGATGACCTGGGATCAATTAACAATAGGTGAACTCACTACAGTGATCCCAGAGCGAGGAGAGAATAAAAAACAACAGCTTTGCTTGTGCACTCTCCTTTCTTGTGAACACTTGGTCAGCTGCACTGATTTACAAAAAAGAGCAACTTACAAAATTGAAAATGTACTGCTTGAGCAGGTCTGAACAGCTTATGATTTCTTCAGCCGCCATGCCATCATTTCATTAAAGAACAACTGCATCTGTGTGGTAGGTTTAGCAGTGACACTGTAGTGAGTAGAATAGTGCATCTTCTGATGGAGTGCAAAGGTCAGCTCACAACAAACCTGAAATTGTGCATTATCATTTTGTGAATTACGGAGTACAGTATATTGTTTTATGGTGACTTAAAGTTGTTGTTTACCTTAATTTCAGGACAAGTCACATTCTGTTTTTTGATGCCAAAATGAGAGTTAAAGTATGACTGTAAATGGACTATTTCCTATGTAAGTATCTCGCCCTGACTGGCTCACCCTCCACGCTTTCAGAGAGTTTCAGTGTGACATCTAGCATTGTCAGCAAAGCTTTCTGTCATTTTCTATCCAGTTGTGTAATTGGTATAGCCTAGTTCGTTTGTAAACATTTATTCGTCTGACAAAAAAATATATTTTAATAATTTCACACAAGGTACTTTTTTAACGTCCTGTGCTTTGTGTTTTCGTGTTAACTATACTCTGTAAATCAGATTAATGTGGATCTTATCATGAATTCGGATTTTGGATTTGATGGACAACAACTGTAGCCTACTGCATGCTGTGTATACATTTGCAGGTTTCTTTTTCCTACAGTATATCAGCATGAAACAGCTTATTAATTCAAGTGAAACTCTAACCTGACTATGGATACTTATATGACTAATAAACATGAGTGTTTTATACTTAGTTTGAGTGTGTTGTGTTGATTGATTTGATATAGGCCTACAATACGATACGAGAACACATCAGTCTTTCTTTTATGGACTTTATAACTCGAAATTGCGAGTTTAAATCTTATAATTCTGAGAGAGAAAAAAAGTAAAAAATTGCGAGATACAAACTCAGAATTGTGAGTTTATATCTAATAGTTTACATCTTGCAATTCTGACTTTTTGTCTCAGAATTGCCTGATACATACTCGCAATTCTGAGCTTTTTTCCCCTCAGAATTGTTCGATAAAAAGTCGACCTTTTGTTTCCAGTTACTACTATTACAACAGAACCATAATTAAAATATGAACAAATAAACGAAACTCAAGTTTATTTCCCTTAGAAAGGTGTTTATTCGTATAAAATGTACATATTTTTTAGACTGTAAAAAAAAAGTGTAGGATACTTTTAAAAACAATGCTTATTAAAAGCCATTAAGTCTATGTTGATATAATTCAGTCATAAATTAATCTGATTCAGGATGGTCCTCTGGAGCGCTCCTCGTGTTTTTGTCGGGGCAGGTGGTCTGTCTCTTTCTACGTGCACGTCGATTCTTGAACCAGACCTAAAATTAAGAATAAACATTTTAGTCATTTTGTTTTTAGATATAGGCCTAAACGTTAGAAATGACGTCAAAATGGATTTTAGTTAGTTTATGTTCTGATATTAAAGTTAGCACAAAGTATAAAATGTCATTAGGCTACAGATTAAGAGCGCTTTCTTACCCTCACAGTCTCCTCGCTGAGGCCGGTGTTTCTGGCTAACTCCGCCCGGGTTTCAGCGCTCGGATAGTCGGTGATTGCGAAGAGCCGCTCGAGCGTCTCCGTCTGGTTCTCGGTGAAAACCGTTCGGATTCGACTGCGCTGTCTCTGAGCTACAGTTTGGTGGCAGTGATTCTCAGCTGTATCACAGCCTGAAGGTAGTTTTAAGAAATAAATACATTTTAAACACAAAAATGAATTACATATTTTTTAAAATAAACTTAACAAAATAAAGAGAGAAAAAGAAAAAGAAAAATGCATAGCCTACCCGACACTGCAAAAGGCCACGGTTGAGCTGCATAATCTGAATTAAAATGCGGTTTATAATAGGAGACTGGAACACAGCAGCTGTACATTCCTGCATTCCATGATGGAGATGGAAAGTTCATCATCAGTGCTGCATGGTCACCATGACCTCTAGATCCATCCTGGGAGAGCAGGTCCAGTGTTGTCAAGTGTCCTGGGAAGTCCTGAGAAGATGCTGGATGATCCACTCCAGGTGATTCTGCTGTTTGTTTGCTGGCGTCTCCCAAGATGTAATCAATAGAGAAGTTTGAAAATTTCTGAGTTGCCATGTTCAAGTAGGGGCCTACAGAAGATGCTGTGACTGTGTAGCTACTCTCTTCTCTTGCCCTCACAATAATGACATGGAGCTGGGGAGTTGTATTTGTACCCCCTGTATCGTTTTAACTGAGGTATTAATGTATTTAATTATTGGTCCATTAACACCTCTTTGTAAAGGTTAAAGTCAAAGGAAATTAACTTTTGAAGATCCACTTTGAAGAGCCTTAAACCCTTTTAACCTGGCAATTGCAATTCACCTGCTATGATACTTATGAATGTTTATTGATCACACTTCAAAACTTTGGTAGAAGTTAGTGGCCTGTATCAGATTATTGATTTTATACAGTTTAATGACATTACAGAAATAGTTTAATATGTTTAATATACAGTAGTATATGATAAAAATGTATATATATTGCAATAATATATATTGTATTTTGTTTTGATTTAGCCTAATAAATAAATAAATAAATAACCATTAAAAGACCATAAAAAAGCACATGGTAACAGATTTATGTAAATGTATAGACTGCGTTAATGGTTTTAGACATAAATTTACAATTTCAATAACTAAAACTGTTTAGGCTATATAAAATTATAATCTCATTCGTGGGCATAAATATTATGCTACGTTAATCGTGTTAGTTTATACTGGATAAAGTTTTATAGTTTATATTGAATTAAGTTTATCTTAATAGGTCTGAAGAATAAAAAAGAAATAACTTTGATGGCACTTGTTCAAAGAGACACGTGCGCTTTGAAACTGTGACGTCATCACCGCGTTATCTGACGTTAGAAAGATAAAAGTCTTTTTATTTGAACTTTTCAAAGAGGTCAAAAGTGCTTTGATTTGTTCCTTTTTTAATGTCCATTTTAATTTGTGTTTGAATAATACATAATAATAAACTTATACTATAAACTGTATAATTATCAATGTAAAAATTATGATATTAATGATACAAATTACAACAGTCAAACCTATTATACTGACTGAAACATATCTATAATAAATAAATGAATAAATGTCGCCATCCTGCGGTATTATTAAGGAAGTTTAATAAAACAAACAAACAAACTAAATATGTCTTACAATAATTTTAATAAAAATGTTAAAAAATAATATAAATAATTGCTTTACTTCCTTTTAATACCCATTAACTGCACTGTTTTTACGATTACATACCAAGATAACTTGGTAAATAATATTAAATGATAGTATTTTTTTAAATACATTGAAAGAAAACATTGCATTATCATAGTATTACTAAAAAAAAAAAAAAGCCCAGTGTCTGTGGAGAGAGGAATTATTCAAAATCCTTCAGCGTTACACATGTGCTGCATGCCAATAAATCAGGGTTAACTCAAGATTAAATGATCATGGTTATTTTAAAGCACAAGCCGCAGCTGTAGCTCAGTTAGTCGGTTTTGACTGAGAGAGTGTGTATTTTACAAACCAGCAGATTCTCCCAATATAACTCAGCTTACATCATTAACATTTGATTCTTTTTAAGCTACTTGGGTTTACAAAGAATTCATATGAAAATCCTAGTGAGCGGATATTGGTTTTGCCTCTTTGCCAAATGAGATCATTTGATAATCTGCAAGACCCACAGCACATACTATATACAGAAAATGAGAATTCTGTACGGCCTTCATTGTACTGAAGAATTTTGATGTATTAAACACAAACTTGCTATTATGAACTTTAATGCCCATATCTGTATCTGGATGGCACAGATCAGTTACAGGGATTTTGTTTAAAGAATCTGTGAATGAGTATAAGATCTTTACGTATGAAAGGTTCTTGGCCTTTCCATTCAGATCATAACAACTTGTAAGCTCTGTTTAATACACAAAGGATTCATTAAAAAAAAAAAAAATCAAAGAGGGATTACTATTTCAACAGCAGTATAAAAGAGCATATAGCCCTACATATTTAATCAGTCAGTATCTTTCACTAAATCAGTCACACAACAAAAGTATAGAAACTCACACTAAACAAACCTCATTTGCATGATAAAGGCAGCAATCTGATTCAGAGCATTGAACTAAATCATATAGCTGACCCATATTCAGTTCTGCATATGTTTATAGAGAACATCCAGTGTGGTTGTAAGCATCCATCTGTACAGCCAGGATTTGCACAGTGCCACTGACAAGTATTGATATGATTTGGGCCAATAGGCAATTAACAAATGCATGACCTCCTCCAAACAGAGCTGGATGTTCATTGAGAACTCCCAACTATTCAGCTCTGCCAAATCAAACTATTATGGGGATAAAATTCAAGCTCCAGTGAGTTAGATGTGCATCCCAAAAACACAAAAGGAAGTTTAACTATCTAATCTGAAGCAATCCATCCAAAGCACAGACAAACAAGGGCGGCTTTGAAGGTTACTTGCTGGCTTTTCTCAATGGGGTGCACTTACTACAATCAAATAATTTATGATAGAAGGTAAGACATTGTTGTAGAGAATATTTGGGCCACAACAGTTGTACTGTAGTGTGAGAAATAGACCTGGCAGATGGTGTTTGGATTTAAGATTAGCTGAGTCATTCTTTACTGAGGAAATAAGCCCTGATGGTGTCTTTTGCATAAACTGCATCTAGAAAAACGAATTCAGGCAGCTTCGGTCTGAAGAACAAATGTGTTGCTCTGTTTACTAGAAAGTTACATACTAGATCATGTTATTGCAGTGTCTAAAGGAATAATTTACCCAAAAATGAAAATTAGCTGAAAAAGGACTCACCCTCTCAACTGGAACAGTTTTGGAGAAATTTAGGATTACATCACTTGCTCAGTGAGTGGCAGCCATCAGAATGAGAGTCCAAACAAGCAGTTCATTCATTTTTAGTGTGTGTTTGTAAGAAATCACTCAACTGTCACTTCTGGCCAAAATGCGAGTCCATAATCCATAGTAACACATCCATATGCACCAACATATTTGTTTTGAACTGTTTTGGACTGTTTATGCTTGTAAGCAGTGCTTGATCTGTGCATATTTCTCTTCTGATTCATACAATTTTTTCACTGGAGAAAGCAATATTATGGATGTTAGCCAGAAACAATGGATTGAAGTTAAAAATGTCTTGATGGATTTGTTTCTTACATACAGGTCCTTCTCAAAAAATAGCATATTGTGAAAAAGTTCATTTTTTTTCCATAATGTAATGATGAAAATTAAACTTTCATATATTTTAGATTCATTGCACACCAACTGAAATATTTCAGGTCTTTTATTGTTTTAATACTGATGATTTTGGCATACAGCTCATGAAAACCCAAAATTCCTATCTCAAAAAATTAGCATATCATGAAAAGGTTCTCTAAACGAGCTATTAACCTAATCATCTGAATCAACTAATTAACTCTAAACACCTGCAAAAGATTCCTGAGGCTTAAACAAAAAACTCCCAGCCTGGTTCATTACTCAAAACCGCAATCATGGGTAAGACTGCCGACCTGACTGCTGTCCAGAAGGCCATCATTGACACCCTCAAGCGAGAGGGTAAGACACAGAAAGAGATTGTGAACGAATAGGCTGTTCCCAGAGTACTGTATCAAGGCACCTCAGTGGGAAGTCTGTGTGAAGGAAAATGTGTGGCAAAAAACGCTGCACAACGAGAAGAGGTGACTGGACCCTGAGGAAGATTGTGGAGAAGGACCGATTCCAGACCTTGGGGGACCTGCGGAAGCAGTGGACTGAGTCTGGAGTAGAAACATCCAGAGCCACCGTGCACAGGCGTGTGCAGGAAATGGGCTACAGAGAAGCAGCACTGGACTGTTGCTCAGTGGTCAAAAGTACTTTTTTCGGATGAAAGCAAATTTTGCATGTCATTCGGAAATCAAGGTGCCAGAGTCTGGAGGAAGACTGGGGAGAAGGAAATGCCAAAATGCCTGAAGTCCAGTGTCAAGTATCCACAGTCAGTGATGGTCTGGGGTGCCATGTCAGCTGCTGGTGTTTGGTCCACTGTGTTTTATCAAGGGCAGGGTTAATGCAGCTAGCTATCAGGAGATTTTGGAGCACTTCATGCTTCCATCTGCTGAAAAGCTTTATGGAGATGAAGATTTTGTTTTTCAGCACGACCTGGCACCTGCTCACAGTGCCAAAACCACTGGTAAATGGTTTACTGACCATGGTATTACTGTGCTCAATTGGCCTGCCAACTCTCCTGACCTGAACCCCATAGAGAATCTGTGGGATATTGTGAAGAGAAAGTTGAGAGATGCAAGACCCAACACTCTGGATGAGCTTAAGGCCGCTATCGAAGCATCCTGGGCCTCCATAACACCTCAGCAGTGCCACAGGCTGATTGCCTCCATGCCACGCCGCATTGAAGCAGTCATTTCTGCAAAAGGATTCCCGACCAAGTTTTGAATGCATACTTGAACATAATTATTTGAAGGTTGACTTTTTTTGTATTAAAAACACTTTTCTTTTATTGGTCGGATGAAATATGCAAATTTTTTGAGATAGGAATTTTGGGTTTTCATGAGCTGTATGCCAAAATCATCAGTATTAAAACAATAAAAGACCTGAAATATTTCAGTTGGTGTGCAATGAATCTAAAATATATGAAAGTTTAATTTTTATCATTACATTATGGAAAATAATGAACTTTTTCACAATATGCTAATTTTTTGAGAAGGACCTGTATACCCAGCATTTTACTTCACAAGACTTTATTTGATGGACTGGAGTTGTGTGGATTACTTGTGGATTATTGTGATGTTTTTTATTAGCTGTTTGGACTCTCATTCTGACGGCACCCATTCACCTCAGAGGATCCATTGGTGAGCAAATGATAATGCTAAATCTCTCCAAATCTGTTCCGATGAAGAAACAAACTCATCTACATCCTGGACAGCCTGAGGGTGAGTAAATGTTTAGAAAATCTGAATATTCCTTGAAATAACATCTAGCATATATTTTTCACATGTATTGGATCAGTGAGCCTATTTACACTGTTCTTTTATTCCTCCAGTGCCCGAGAGTGACAGCCAGCTGAACTACACACTTCTCCTTGACTGTTCCAGATGGCTGGAAAAGCAGCTCGTACCCCACCACAAAACCACAAATTAGAATTATGAACTGTTACAAATTCAGTCAAGCATCTGAAGGTCAGCTTTTCAAATTCAACTCTACACAAGCTCATATGAGAGTATGAGACTATTAGCTCTAGTCCTCTAAACTGAGAAGAGTTCTATGTTTAAGCCAGTAAAGTGAAGTAAACAGTAAAGTTTTTATGTGTGAGTCATGAATCATTTTCTCAATTGATTCTTTTAATCACACTCATTCATCCAGGAATGAAACAAATGACTGTCTTTATAAGTGAATCATTTTATAGTGCCCCTATTATGGGTAATGAAAGGTTCATATTTTGGTTTTGGGAGTCCCCAGTAACAGGTTAACATGCATGCATGTTGACATGCATGCAAGGTCAAAAAACACTTTCATTGTCTTATAATATGCGTTTATTTTTACCTTACTTCCTCAACGACTCCCAAACGATTTGTTTAACCATTCATTTTTCCAAACCCCTCCTTTGCGTGACGGTAATCTGCGGTGATTGGTCCGATTGGTCTCGTTTTTATTTCAACTTGCCTGTCATGCCTGATAAAGCAGCGTTTGTAAGCGCAGTGCTGCTTTGTACAACATTACCAGGGAAACAGCTATTTTTACCGCTTCAAAAGCGGCACCTAATGGCAAAGAATGAATTTGCATTTTCATTCAGACAAACTTGAAAAGACCAACGATGCCAATTGATTTTATTAACTTTTTGAAAATACCTGATCTAAAGAATACAACTTTAAAAAACTAATTTGAGACGGAGCATTCACCTTATTTTTGTAACGTTTTCCTGATCAGTTGTCAATCTACTTTAATTTCTGTGAACGTACACTACGAAAAAAAAAAGGTCAGTCTGCAGGAAGTGAAATAGAATCGGCTATTCAGTTTGCTCTAGAGTCGCTTTAGATAATAATCTTTCTCCAGAGAGCTGTGTTATTACTGTTTATTTTGAGTCGATTAATCATCTCTGCAACCCGTTTCTTCTGATGAACATGCTCAGCAGACTGTGGAGGCCACACAACGTGACACAAGGAGCGGAGAGAGAGAGAAGCTGAAATATTTAACAACCAGGACAAGACTCAGACAACACAGCCTCTTTTTGTGACGGTGGGGGCATCCGAGTGAGGAAGGATGTTAAGGCTCATTTGTGCGCGTTTCTTTTCTGGTTGAAACACAGTGGTGACCTCATTTCATCTGCTTTGGCTCGTGAGCTAGCAAATGCGAACAAAGCTTCTGGTGTCCTTTGAAACCCCTCCAAATAAGACATCTTATATTAGCACACTCATTTGATACGCTTTGATGTTTACAGTACTGCAATGTCGCTTTGGAAGCGTCTGCAAAATGACAATGTAAATGCAATGAAAGGAAGATACCGACAAATCCCGAGATCAAAGGATGACGATGAATGTGTTTAACAGTTCACGGAACGTCCAGAAGAGGGAGACATTCTATTAGAAGACTTGCGTCTGGATGACGACATTACATAATTACGATAACATTGAATGATTCATTGGAAGAATGGAGTTAATTTATGCAAACTGACAGAATTGTGTCATACTTTCTGTTTGTAAGGTTGATGCTCTCTGCAGGAAGGCAGCAACCATTTGAACACAGCCAGAGGTGAATATTAATATATAATTGCAAAAAAGCTTTGAAAGTGAGGTCACAGGCAGAAACCTGAAAAGAGGGTAATAATATATATATAATATATATATAATATAATATTATTAATTTGTTTTCTAACCACTACATATATAGAAAAGTTTCACACAGACAAAAGATTAAGCATTCTTCAAAATATCCTCTGCTGTGCCCATACAGCTTTGGAACAACATGATGATGGTGAGCAAATGATGATAGCATTTTCATTCTGGGGCGGACTGTCCCTTTAAATCATTGCTCTTGGTTTATAATGAAGCTTATGACCTTTTCACCTTTCAATCTTAATAGACATCTCTATTGTTTTCTGCTCATGCAAATTCGGGGGCTCCATAAATAAAGCAAGTAAATGCACTCCACTGCATTATTACACTGTGTTTTATTCATAATTAGCAGAGTGACCGATTCATTCTGACGTGAGCGATGAATCACTGGACCCCTCCCCACTCAGAGTTATGAACATATGCAGAGCTGTACCTCCTTACTGGGTGAGGAAAGAGACAAATGGTGACTGCATGAGGCGGTTCAGTGTACACTGGTGTATTAGTACCGTCTGCTCACACATGCTCTTCAAGGGGGCTAAATGGTGTCCTGCCAAGTTCATATCTAGCAGTTGTCAGACAGCAGAGAATGCATTGGCCCCTTATGGGACCTTTTTCTTTGTTTCTCCGTAATCAACAAAGGGTCTCCTATGGGAGATCTGCCTATTAATATACAGTGAGCTAATCCATCCCTCCAATAAAACATATATTCATGCTGCAGTTTCCTATAGTCAGTATGTATTGAGCAGCTTATTCTGAAAGAAAAACACAGCACAAAATAATTCGATGCCTTTTGTAAAGGCTGACAAGTGGCAAAAATAAAGGCTAAATAAATGCTGACCAGTCAACCATGTTTTTTAATCATATCTTTGGATTTAATTAGTTTTTTTATATATATATTTCCAGGTTATAAATTTATTCTGTAGTTCACTCCAGGTTGCCCTGAAATAAACCATGATATGTACTGAATATACTGGATACTGCATCACCACTATTTATAGCCTACCTACAGGCCTATATGTTTTATAAAAAAAAGTTTCAGAATACAAAAATACTGATTAGAAAAATATGCATACTATGTCAAATGCTGCATCACATATTCAAACTTGTGTATATAGCAACTGAGTAGCATATGATTTTATGGCCTCCTTTGGATCATAAAAAATATATATTTACAGGCATCTTTTCTGCTCACAGGTGTGTATGTGTTCTGAAAGGTTTCAGAAATGAATGAAATGTTCCTGAATGGAACTAACTTCCAAAATAATAAGGGAATAACAGATATAAATGCACACATATTTTTAAATATTTTGAATGTACTTCATTTTGTATCTTGTCTTGAAGTGTATTATAATGTCACTTTTTTCATTGTCTCTTTTTCTCTTCTTACAAAAATAACAATATTATATTTCATTTCTGTAAATAAATATCGGTGCTTTAAGTCAAACATAAGAGCTGTAAAGGTGAGTAGGAGGAGCGTGTGAACTACTCGGGGGCGTGGCTTCTCTCACCTGTGTCAGGTGACATTTCAATTTGCTTATAACTCAAAAGACTGATGGCTATGTTAAGTGACTTGAAACAGTGTTTCACTTCGTCGTACAACAAAACGTTGTTTCTTGTTTGATGTGTGTTAGTAAAGCATAACTGGCATTTAAACCTGATCAGACGTATTTTCACCCTGAGGATGAAAACTTTTGTACCTGTATGATTCCTGAAACCCTGAGGGATTCCCTGAAGGAGAAAACGGAAGCAGGAATTAGGACAGGTTTTGCACGTAAGTGTTAAGAGGAGTAGCCTACATAACATTTTAATATCTACTGAATTTTTTAAGCCCGATTATTTATTTTAAACCGATTGCAAACATTGTTCACGTGCTTCTACACCGCGCTTGTGCATTTAGCACGTCTGTTTCGTCAGCGTAGTTTGTAATTATAAAAGTACGCGTACGTTTTCTAACAAAGCCTTATTTATCACGTATTAAAATGAATTTTCTTGAAATGTACTGGGATATAAACATTTGGGGAATCTAATTGTAGTTGCCCACGTGACTGTGTGCAAAGGGTGTGTTTAAGTGTTTCGCGTCTATAAGCCATTGTTTTCAAAGTATTTAAATGTGTTGCTGTGGAATGGCAGGCTATGCATGACTCACTTGGTTGACAACAGCAGGCCATTAGGTTACAGACTACTGCTGAATGTGATACTTCATGCCCATTGATTATTCCCACAATGACATCTGATGCCCACTGAGTGATGCCTCTTGTAGTCCAAACCAGGCCTGTTTCCTGGTCAAAAATCTTTTGTCGTTTATCTAATTAATTATATTGGGCTAAAATGGCATTTTCAACCATAATTGGTCACAGAACCTCTGCAGCCTGCTTTTTGCTTTTAAAACATGCTTTTAGAATAATAGTGATTAGCAAGTTATAAAATTATAAAATGTTAAATGGAAGTATTGGAATTGGTGTTGAGCAACATTATTAAACAGGTCAGAGCTTGTATTTTAGCATACATTTTAGTAGCCACAGTTTGTCTAAAATATAGCTCTATTTTTTTTTAACCAACTTAAAGGAATAGTTCACCCAGAAATGAAAATTGTCATTCACTTACCCTCATGTCATTCCAAACTTAAGTTTTTTTTTATTTAAGAACACAAGATATTTTGATGAATGATGGCAATCAAACAGTTGATGGTCCCCACTGACTTCCGTAGTATTTCTTTCTTTACTGTGGAAGTCAATGGGGACCAACAACTGTTTGATTCTTCAGAATTCTTTAAAACATCTTCTTTTATGTTCAACATAAGAGAAACTTATAAAGGTTTGGAATGACATGAGGGTGAATAAATGTTTTCATTTTTGGGTGAACTATTCCTTTAAGACTTTTTAAGTATGGATTTAAAAACAACAACAACAAAATAACTGTTATCCTACACTATCTGGACCAACTCATTTAAAAAGGTTTTAAAGAAATGCACAATAATATTTGTGTATAATACATTTCACACATTTATTCATAATAGCCTTTAGATAAAAAGTGTTTAGGATGAGAAACAAAAGAATCAGTCAAATGTGTCCAAACTTGTGATTAGTATCCTTTTTTACTGGTAGATCTGTGTCTGTGTGCATTCATTTTTATCTACAGAAGTTATTTCCTACTTTATATGATGTTTGTATCATTTGCATTGCATATCTTGCAGTTGTGGTGCCTTCATTATTAGCATAACAATGTTATTTTTAGTGTACCTTGTGGTTGTAAAAAACACACTGGCAACTCTCATGATGACATCATGATCAGAATGACCTGAGAAATTTGTAATAATTCATGTTCGGACAGCTGATTGTGTTTTCTGCCATTTCATCGATGGTTTTCAAGACTGCATGACTTGAACTGAATCAGTGTTGTACTTTGCTAGACATCTTGCTCTTATCTCAATCTTCCAGGAGCCTTCCAGTGAGCCCTTTAAAAACAATTAACCGATTTGCAGTCAATATACCCTCTAATTTGATGTTTACAATGTCTTTTGTTCTTTTTTCAAATGTAGACCTGAACCCGATGATTCAATTACTGAGTACCAACAAACTAGGGTTTAAGCAGTCAGGAGAAAGTGCTGTGAGCTCAGAGAATAAGTTCTCCTGCTTGAACTTGGCTGTTCTGTGGCTTCCTGCTTTAAACAGACCCCAGAAGTTATTTTATTTGAAGAGTGTTAGTTGAAAGAAATGTATGTTGGTTTTAAATGGCAAAAGAGAGCTTCCTGCTTTGTCTTTTCTTTCTAAATATCCCCTCCCAGGCCCACTATGTTTCAAGCCAGGGTATAGATGCATTCAACAAAACACTTCTTTGCCAGAATGACACCATGCTGAGTTTAATGATGAATGGCGTCATGCATCGGTAGTAATTGACCATTCAGTCTAATGCTGCTCATGGCTTTCATTGTTATGCTTTATGTAAAAAGGAGCGCTTTCTCCTCACTGTTGCTACTGGCCAGTATCTTCGCTGAAACTGCAGATGCCCCCTGAGCAGAGCTTTGTTTGAAAACCAAGAATCAGGTTTCACCAACACTTGTAAAGGATGAATGCTAGTTTTGTTAGGCTTGCACAGATGACGAGAGCAGGAGAGTATGAACGTGATCTGTGATGTAGTTTTTAGCTTTGACTCTGACTTTATACATGAATATTTTCATTGTTAGCTATAACGAATTAAGTCGAGGATGATAATAATAGTAAAAAAAACAAAAACAATAAGCCATGTGTAAGCTAATATTAGTTTATAATCAGTCAAACATTACTTATTAATAAAATTATTAACATTATTATTAATCATATTACAATAAAATATCAACATTTTAATAATAGTGTTTAATGTACTGTGTGTGTGTATGTATATATTATAATATTAGATAAAGAAATAAATGAATTATATAATGCATAAGACAGTGACTATACACATTTATTAATTATACAAAATAAATAAAAATATCTTATCTATTATTATTATTATTATTATTATGATGATGATGATTATGATGAAGGGTCCACAGGGCCCACAACCTATTTGAAGTAACCAGATAGCAGCAACAATAATAATAGTGTGTATAATAGTGTAAGAAATAATAATAAATAATAATGTATACTGTATATTTCATAATGTATCTAATTACAATATATAATAGTGACATAAAAAAATTATAATATTAATTTATAGTTAAACATTCATTATAAATTCATTATTAATAAATATTACAATATATTACTCATAGTAAATGTTAAATATTATTTAATAATAATAATGTTATTGTGTGTCTTTAATAAGTTAATTGTTTTTTGTAATTGTTGTTGTTTTTTTGTTTATTCTGTTCTCTTTGAGGTGATTGGAAAGATACATTCTGTCTTTATCTTTCTCCTGAGAGAATGACCTTGCTTCAGGCTCTAACAGTGATGTGTCAAACAGACATTCTACTGTGTAAAACTTGCTGTCTGTCCTTGAATGAATCCTCAGTCATCATGAGTCTGCGTTATTCTCCCTGAGCACAACACCTGTCAGGCATCTGCTAGCTGGGGAATCACAGCTGAGAGAACAATCTTTTCCATCTCCAGCCATGACGCCTTCATGTGGAGCGGCAGAATTCATCTTCTTAACAAGTGCGCTTTTTGGAGTTCCTTGCCTTTGGCTATATGCTCCAATTCATGGATGAAGTCCTCGTTATACCTTTGATATTGTCGCAAAGCAGCAGATTCTTCTTTGTCGTCTGTTGTTTTTGGAACGGTGCATGTGGTCTTAAGCATGGGAAATGAAGGCAATTCCAAGAGGATGCGGTTTGAGGACTCTCACCAGATTGCGAGTGCTGTAAATGGGATTAGAAGAAGCCTGGATTGGATTTGAAGGCTGATCTAGCTGCTTGAATCACATACTGACAATTTCTCAGAGAGCATTCAGCTCCTATTAGGAGTATTAAGGCCACAGTCGGTCTTAAATTGAGACACATTTTCTGTTTAATGGCAAATTAGATGTAATGAACTATAATTCACAGGAGTTTGCTGTACCACTGCTCTTTTGCCTTTCTGCACAGCTTGGTCTCCGAGGGGCCCCGGGAGAGGAGGGGGGCCCGGTTCATCTCTTGCTTTGTGTGTGTGTAGTGGATCGGATCAGGTGTCCTGGCACTTGCCTCTTCTCCCTATCCGGGTGCTGAGAAAGGCCTGTTTGTTTGTGATTTGGGCCTGTGGCACCAAAGAGAGAATGAGTGCAGTCTCTGTGAGGACGGGGAGGGAGAGCTGAGGGTTCGGGATCAGAGGGTGTGGAGCGCCAGGGTCCTTATCTCCTCTGTCTTCATAGTGAGCACCCATCACCGGAAACACAGATGTGCCTCAGGTCACCTCTATGGGATGGCACAGACGGGAGTGGGTGGAATGCTGTCACCTCACTGGGAGTGTGTGCACACGTTTTCGATTTAAAAACACATTTACCCAACAGGTTGGCTCAATCAAGAAGAACTATTTTAGCTTGTCGTAGTTTTGTGACTCACACTGATTAAAAGGTGTTAAAATTGTGCCGGTCTGTGGCGTTCATCACATAAACCACTGGTTCTCCACTGGTTTTGAATGAGGACCAAGGATTTACATTGAACGTTAAGTGGTGACCCAACACGATTCTACATTTGTTTATTGTACATAAGTCTTAAAAAAAAAAAAAAAAAAAAAAAAAAAAAGATTATTATTTATTATAATTTTTTTTTACCGTGGGCAACATATTAAAATGCATTTGCAATTGTGTTGTCATTTGGAAAATATTGAATATATAACTTTTTATTTTATATATATATATATATATATATATATATAAGTTGTTTTATGCATTCATTTTATTATTATTTATTATTAATAATTATTAACTGCTGTTATTATTATTATTATTATTTAATTTTTTTTTTTGAATCCTAACACATTTATTATTAACAACTTTGTGTATATTAGTTTTTTTTTTGTATTATTTTTTAAGTTATTAATGGTTTACAAATTCATTTTTTAAATCATCTGAACACATGGATAAAATACTGGGCCAAATTAGTAGAATTAGTATTTTGCATATTGCCAAGTGACAAAATTTGCATGAAAAATATTACAAAAAATAATTAACTAAATGCATTGCCTTTGTCAACAACAAAAGTTATAGCACTTTTTTTTTTTGTTTTTTATTTTTTATTTTTTACATGGATAAGAATTTAGCAATCCTGTCTATCCATAAATGTATGGTTAGGTAGTTGCTTTTTTTTTTTTTTTTTTTTTTTTTTTTTTAAGGTCACCACCCACCAGTTCATAACTACTGACATAAATAACATGGCTTTATCCATTATATCCTAACTTGTGGTCTTTGTTCATAGTTTGTTATTGTAGGAAAGTTAGTTTACGTCTCAAATGTTGGTCCTTGAGTCTAATTAGTATTTACTATAGAGCTTTTCAGTGATGTTTTCAGTGGTGTGATTGATTAGAGTCATTAGACATGCTGTTAAACTCATTTTTGTCCTCCACCTGAAATTAATCAATAGAATATGGGCTGCAATTGTCGGTTCTACTTTTTGCTTGGCAGCGTGTGAGATGAGATTCAGTATGAACACTGAGCTTGGCAAGAGATGTGTGTTTACTGCTTCAGATGAAAACAGCAACAGTCTGAGCTTTTAGAGTGTTATGACCTTTCCCTGGCTTATCATAAACAGAGCGAAGTAATTGTCATTGGCCACCGAAAGGGTAACATTACCTCCGTTTGCCGTGAGCTTTATTCAGCACCAAGGAGACAAGCGCCGCTTTATTCGCCATTAAGAAAGAAAAAAGGTGTTATGATGTTATCGATGTTGAGTTTTTTGTTTTTGTGTTTTGTGCCTGTACTGAGGTGTCATGTGATCTGGAAAAATGGACTATAAAAGCTGAATAAGAGGCCGAGATGGATTCGAGCTGAATTGATGTATTAAATGCATCATTACTTTTCATTTGCTTCCACATGCAGACTCATCCCGCGTCACCTTTCACCTAAATGGAAGGGCTTTTTGTCCCCCGTCACTCTCACAGACAGCAGTTTGCGTGTTTATTCAACTCCAGCTCATTCAAATGCGGGCTGTGTTATGGAAAGGTCCCCAGATGCACCTGCCTCATCTGTTTCTAGCCAAACCACCGGCACTAGCTGAAGAGGATGACTAAGCATCTGTAATCCGGCCTGTCATTTCCATCCTTGTGTGTCTCAAGCTGCTTTCTGATCCTGCTGTCTATATTAATTTACTATGATCCTTGTCCGTGGCTTTCTTGCAGGATTACACGTATATAATTACCATGGTCAAGTTATCTGTGACCGGACTGGATACCAACACAGGCACATTTATGTTACTTTTACCTGTGAGGTGTGTGTTTTTGTTTAGTAGTTTATCTATTCATTTATTTAGTAGTTTAATTTATTTTTATTTGACTTGACTTTTTAAGTTTTATTATTATTATTACAAATGTAACTACTGTATGAAATTTGTCTTTATTTTATTTATTTTTATTCATTTTATTTATGATTATATTGTATTTAAATAATTCTTTAGGCTTTATTTGTCTTGGGTCTTAATTTATTTATGCAATATTTGATATTTATTTTATTTATGATTTCTGTACAAAAAATATATATATATATATATATATATATATATATATATATATTTTATGACCATTGTATATTATTTATGTCATTTAGATTTTTGTACTATCATTTGACTTTGAATTTATTTATTGACTAATTTGTGTGAGTACTTTTATTGGTTATGATTATATTGTGTGTGTATGTATATGTGCGCATATATATGCACATTTATTTGATTTTCTTTGACTTTGATTTTATTTATTATTTACAAAGTGTTTTTATTGACATTTCTTTGAGTTATGTTTTATTAATTTATGAATATTTTTTCTTTGACTTGTTTTTATACATTTTTCATTCACTTAATTTTGCTTAGTATTTACAGATGGTTTGTCTGAATTTGGCCTAATGTAATTGTTACATATGTAATCTCATGCTGTTTTCTGATCCTGCTTTCTATAATAATTTACCACCCTACTTTTTCTATGACTTTCTTCCAGGATTACATGTATATGATTGCCATAGTCAAGCTGTCTGTGAGTGGATTGGATGCCAAATATCAAGTTTGTGAGAACTTCATGTATCATTATACCATGTGTTAGTCTTGTATGACCATCACCATGGTTTCGGTTTTTGTGCTAGGACATTATAATATGTAACTTAATCTGGGCTGGGATGTGCTGTAGACCTACAGGGTGAAAATCAGGGTGAAATCAGATTCTTAATGTCCCATTTCCAGTCATTGTGTCACTGCACGCCTGTTGGGTGTCACGCGTCCACACCTGTTCCTCAAGACCCAAGCTCACCAATGAGATGGGAAATGGCCTGCAGCCTGCTATAAGTTTGTTCACTTCTGAAAAGGTTAGGAAGAGAGTATGGATCGTGGTCGTGTTTGCACTCCATTACTCCTCAGATGAGAGCAACATTCTCTGCTGTTTGAGAAAAGCAATAACAGTGACTTTGATTTTCAACCTGACTGCTTTGAGACTCAGTCCAGTGCCTTAATGCCCTCCACTGGGGCAAACTCACAGCGGACCCTGAGAAATTAGTCATTTCGGCTGAGCCTGAAGTCGGTGTGTACCTGTGGTGGAGGCGGCCGAGGTGGGCGGCAAGGTTGCAGGTGAATTATGCCCATCTAACTTTGAGTTATATGCTGGTTGGGCTTAAAGTTTTGAAAGAGCCATTCTCCCCAAGTGATTTTTTGCAAGGCAACTCCATTCATAAATACGAACATGAGCCGCTGTTGAGACTAAGATAGGCTTTTAAGCTCTTCTTGAAGTGTTTGTTAGTTGTAAGGTCAGCAGTGAGCTCAGCCTAAGGCACTTTTTGGGAGCATCAGTCTTGATTGACAGCAGCCACGGCCTGGCATCGCTGACCTTGCTCTGTCAGCCACATTATGCAGGTATTAGAGTGAGGAAAATCTATTTGGCTTTTTTCTGCCAGGGCTGGGACGGCAGCGTCGTAACTCCTTTGGGTAATGGGCATAAAACTGATTTATGGTTCTTGATGGCTGAAGTTATACCCCAGAGCACAGGAGCCTTTTCTCTATGTCTGAGGTGTCTGGAAGTTTTAATGCGTTTGTCATGCAGAGAAACCACAGCTTTTCTAACCAGATACTGCACTTGTGGGTTTCTATGCACTGAATCAGAATCAGAATCAGAATGAGCTTTATTGCCAGGTATGTTCACACATACGAGGAATTTGTTTTCGTGACAGAAGCTCCGCAGTGCAACAGAATGACAGCGACAGAACAAAAAACACATAATAAAGAATAAAAAATACAAAAAATACAAATAAGTAGGTAAGGAATTACAATATACAAATTGACAATTGTATGGCAGTTATATTACAATGAGCAGGTGTGTATGTACAGGAAATGAATGTGAATGAATGGTGAAATTCTTTTGTGATGAGAGATTTTAAGGTTGTATACGATTTGTATAAGCCTTCTGACATGTATTGACTCAGTTTTTTTTTTTTTATGATCTCATTTATGATTTGTAATTATTTTTAAGTGATTTTATTGTATTTTATTTATTTATGAATCATTATAACTATTTGAAGTATTTGATTTTGTAATTTTATTATAATGTATTTGATGAATTTCTATTTATGCCGTAATTTTATTTGTATTTATTATTTTTTTCAAATTTGTTTAATTTCTATGATGAATTTCTTTTTTTTTTCTATGATGAAATTTTTTTAAGATTTTATTTATTCAAGATTTTCAAAATTGTTTCAAATCCTTTAACTGGTCACCACTAACTTATGTTTTTTACTATTTTAATCACATTTTGGCTTTACTAGTTTAGTTTTAAAACTGACAAATGGATTTTTAATATTTCGTTTTTTTTCTCAATAAATATGTTCATAAGCTGCATGCATAGTCATAAAATAGCAAATTGCTGTTAAAAATAGTTTTAGATGCTTCCCAAAAATATTAAATGTCAACTACCAAATGTGTTTTTTTTTTTTTTTAATGCACAGGAAAGAAAACATCCCACAATGCATTTACCTCCTCATAAGGAAGAATACATTACTGAAAGAGCTCCGTTTTGACAACAGGGTCACAATATGTCTGTGCATCATGTTGTGTTTGAGCCTAATGAACTGGCCTCCCTTTGTGTTCTTGTAAACAGGTGGCACTTGGTGATGCCAGGATGTTAGAAGAGACGTCACTCAAAGCCAGTCACCATGGAAACACCAGAGTAGGCCCCAGAGGAAGTGATGAAGACGGAGAAGAGAAGCAAACATGTGTTGATATAAACCCCCAAAGTGGTCTCTACCTACAGTCCTCTGAGACCTGCTTTCCCTCGAGAAGCTCTCAACTGCATGATGATTTGAATGAGTTCTCTGAGTGCTCGTCCATTGGAGACTTGAGCCAAGATGCTTCCTTCTCCCTCAAGAGCTGTGTCAAGTGAGTCGATGTATATTGGCATCCTATCTGTATAACTGATCTGTACAGGTTGTTCTACCTAACTGTTTCTCATTGGTCCATCAGGCTGGAGAGGAGGTGGATGCTATGGTATGAATTCAAGAAAGAACTCTCCTGTTTGGACGACTGGCTTCGATCAGCTGAGAAAATAGCAGCGTCCCCGAACTCCAGCCATGTGCTGTATGTCACAGCAAAAGAGGAGTTACAAAAATATGAGGTAATGAGACGTTTGGTCTAAATTCATGCAGTTAGATGCTTAATTTAAGGGTCAATGACAAATAAGTGTCCATGATAATGAAAAGGATGAAATAAAATCGAAAAAAATGCAATGTTTAAATGCATGCTAAGGATCTATAAATATACTTCTATAAATATTTTTATTAGGGAAAACATTTTATTCATTTCAATGCATGCAAAAAAATAAAAAATCTATACACTTGAGTGGTGACATGTTAATGTGGACATCTTGATCAATATTTAAAAACAAAATTAAATATATTTTTGGAGTTAATTATTTATTAATTTATTAATTTATTTTTTATATTACAAATTATGGAATATTATTTCAAAAATATAACTTTTTGGGGAGTCACATGATGAACTATCATGACCTGAACTAACCCTGCAAAAGTTTTCAAATATTTAGTGAAACACTTTGTAAAAAATAAATAAAATAAAATATAAGAAAAAAAATAATCTAGTAATATTTAAGTTTTACAAGTATTCAAGTGATTTGGATGTAGGCATATGTATACATGTATGAATGACATTTTAATGTATTTTTAGTAACTCTCATAGATGTATACTAAAAATTGTGGTCATTTAAATGTAATTTGAAATTTAACCTTTCTGAAAGCACTTTTGTTAAAAAAAAAAAAATTAAATAAAATATGTAAGTAATAAAAAAAAATATTTTAAATTAAAACCTAGTGACATGTTTGTTTTACAAGTATTTAAGTTATTTGGATGTATGAGTAACTTTTTAATCTATTTATTATAATTTCATAGATGTGTACTAAAAATTGTGATGTCATTTAACTGTAATTTTTGTACACTTTTTTTTTTTTTTTTTTTTTTTTTTTTTTAAACCTCAAACACAAGAAATATTGTGGTCTCTTTTGAACAAAATTTGTTGACCAAAGAATTAATTTGAAAAAATCATTTGGAAAAACACAAATTTAAATGACACTAGCTTGAGGCCTACAAATACAGTAGAGCTAAAGTCACAAGTCTGATCATATTCTGAGGGTGAAAACTCTAGAACTGAGTTACCAAAAGACAGACTACTTCCAAACTCTGGCAAGTAGTGTTATATTTATTTATTTTTATAGAGCGAGAGAGAGAGAGAGAGAGAGTGCAAGACCATCTCCAATTAGTCATTACAGGTGTCTGTTGCTGAGTGCATGCCAGCCAGCATTTTGACGCTTTCTACAATGAAAGTGTAATCAGCGACACATACACACTAACAGACGTGTAGAAGGCAGATTTTTTACTGAGTGTGTAGTAGAAGGGGGGGAGTCGTGAGTGTTGTTATATGATGACAAATGGTGGTTGTAAATCTTTTTGTCTTTTCTTATGAGCAATTGTTGCTCCTTCATCTCTTAACCCCTCGCACTAATTTCTTAAAATAACCTGCTTTAGCTAATCAGGGAACCGGTGGGATGTATTTTTTTTTTTTTTATTTCTGGTGGTTACTTTTAGAGTTTAGAGGGGGTTACCTCTTAGTTAATCACACAATCTCACTGTGTTTTTGTATATCCTTCCAGAACCTGCGTACTGAGGCCAGGATACGTTTAACCCAGCTGGACGGACTGACCCAGAGGAGTCGAACTCTGGTTGGCCTGTTCAGAGGTGCTATGGGCGCACGGCTGATGGAAATGATGAAGGATTGTGGACAACGCTGGGATCAGCTCAGCAACACTGTGGATACTGTGTGCCGCAGGTTGAAGGTATATAAAGACCCTCAAGCTGCTCAAAGGTGTCATGGTTTAACCCTTTGGTGCTGTTGTGGGAGGTGTTGTGTTTTTTTTTTTTTTTTTTTTTTTTTTTTTTTTTTTTTTAAACGATATTTATTTTTATTTACTTCATCAGAATGGTACTGTACTTGGTAAAGATTTTGGCACTTGCTATTTGAACACACACAAAAAAATAATGAACACAATTCAAAAAGGTTAAAAAAAGACCTGAAAAAATAGTCACACTTGTTCTTTTACAGTCAAAAATCACTGCATAGGAAATGAATGTGAGATGAATTTCATCTATTGGAAATATTTGGCATTGCACCCCAAATTATTATTATTATTTTTTTTTTAAGATATCAACCTCAAATTTGGAGCACAACTTTTTTCAGTTTATGGTTTTGATTTATATTTTGCAGTTTTGGATTAAAACATGCTTTGGAAAATATATGTTTCGTATAAAGATTTTAAAATGTTTTGTGCATATTTTTCATAACCATACATGGATGGGATTTCTAAATTGCCTAAAAATCTTATCAGTATAATTTAAAGCCTCCAAGTGCCATTCATTTTTTTATATTAAAAGCTCATTTTAGAAGACAATTTTAAACGGTACTTAGAGGCTTTTGCATCTGAGCTCTTCATATATAAAATTTATTTTATTTATTTTTTAATTTTTTTTTTTAGATATCAACCTCAAATTTAGAATATAACTTGTTCTAAATTTGAGACCAATATATAATAGCCGAAGACTTTTGCACCGTATTGTATGTTTATTGGTTGTTTATTTATTTATTTTAACAGTGTACAAATTTTTAAGTTCCCAAGGCATAATTTTTTTTGGAGGTGAAAACCAGAAAAAGACAGTTTTTAAAATGTGTTTTTTTTGATACTTTCTATTTTGTCTCTTTTCTGTTTTCTTTTTTATTTTTTTTACTATTTTATCTTTATCCATACAGCCTTCTGCTCTGCCTGCGTTTATCTTACATAATTCTGTCCTTCCAGCCGCAGTGACCCCGGCGCACTGTTGGTCTGTGCTCGAATGCACTGCATATGCCCCCCTTACCATGGGCTTCTGTGTTTTGTTTATGCCATTTCCGCTCCCTGTCTGCCACATTGACGTCCTTGTTGTAATTTTGATGTGTCTCCCTGTCAGTCTGCGTCTATGCTAAAAACAGCATCAGGGTGTAGACGGTCAGACAGAATCATGCTCTGCCTGTCTGTGTGTGTGTGTGTGCGACAGCATTTCGTCTGCCAGCGGGAGGATTTTGAGAGGCAGAGGGAAGAGATGGCAGTGTGGCTGGCTGATATGGACCTCAGGCTGACTGAAGTGGAGCACTTCTCAGGCAAAGACACCTGCTCGAAGATGCACCAGCTTCAGGTACTTTCAGGAAACAAGGATCGACCGGATTTGTCCATGCAGTTTTTTTTTTTTTTTTTTTTTTTTTTTTCATCTGGGTAGTGGGGTTTATGTGTATAAGTGCAGTTCTTTAACCCCTAAGTTGCAGGTACAAATCCCAGAAAGGCCAAGTTGGTCAGTCTTAAGAAACATGTCCAGGTCACATTTCACCCCAAAAGAAAATGAATGTATTTAGCATGAAGAAAATGGTCTACTTTTAGGACTATTAATGTTTGTTTGCAATGGGTCATAATTGTTAATATGTGTCCAGACATTTTACTTTTAAAATAAATAAGTAAATACATAATTCATTCAACTGTTAAGTGTACTTAAGTAATAATGAAAAATTAACAATTAAAATTGAGAATTTAATGAAATTTCTTAATTTTTTAGTTGAAAATATTGTATCAAAATATTAAATTATTTGTTAATGTATTAAAATATAATTTAAATACAGTAATATTTATAATTATTATTTTACTATAACAACTTGTAATATAATTATAAAATAAACGTAACTTTAAATGACAAATTAAAATTATTATAATTAAAAAAAATTAAATTATTAAAATTATAATAGTTTATAATATATTAAATGCTTTTATTTAATGTTATGCATAATCCTCATTACTGAAAAACTGCTGTTATAAAATTTATCCAAGCTTTTACATTGTGACATTTTAATGGTCCTAAGCTTGATTATTATATATATATTTTTTTATAAATAGAGCTTTAATGGTTCTAAATACATTATAATCGAGTAGTTCTGAAGACCTTTATTAGGTGGTTCTGATGTGTTTAATTAGGGTTGGAACTAAACTCTCAGGGTTTAATTTTAAGGATGTATATCATATATGATTGTTTTTTTTTGTTTTTTTTTGTGTGTGTGTGTATTTGTCTCTCAGGGGTTTCAAGAGGCAGTTGGAGAGAGTGCAGGTCGACTGAATGATTTGCTCCAGCATGGAGAAGAGTTGATCCAAAGAAGCGAGCCGGCTGATGCCCAGGCCATCGAGAACCAGCTGCAGGAACTCCTGCTCCACTGTACCCGTGTCTTTCAGGGCCTGGGCCATCTGCACACACGCCTGCTCAGCATGAGACTGGTATATATCCATGCATGGGAACAAATTAGTTAAATTCAGGTGTGAGGACAGTTTAAAGCCTCAAACACTTTTCATTGTCTCTTCTGAACTTGAATCTAATTCAATTACACGATTATACTGGAATAAAATCAAGGTGCGTATAATCATTTCAACTGATTTGCCACACAGAATATTGGCTAACCAAGCGGCTGACTGAATATATATCTAAAGTAGCACTGCTATGTATAGCCAGTGTTTATGGTCAATACTCCATAGATCAGTATTGGCACACACCATATGCACAATTGACTATGAAACCTTGAAGAGTCCGTTCTCTGCCCTGATATTCCCCTGATAGCTTTTTTTTTATTATTTGATCATTTAATCTGGGCCATCTCAAGTTCACTTGCTCAGAGCAGGGCTGTTGCATTTTTCAGAAAATTATCCCAAGGGAAAGCTACTCAAGCATCCAACTTCATACGTTCTGGCAGAAAAGTCATGAATACACCCCCTGAATAGCCTGAATAGTTGTCTTGTAGCCAAGCAGCCACTGTACAATACATGTACTGTCCATATGAACAAGTTCCTTGTGTGAGCCTTTGTGTCTTTAGGTCCAAGCGGATCACTTAAAGACATGCTAAAAATGTAGCATTCTTTATGCTGTAGTCAGATATAGGACGTTTATAGAGTCCCACACCAGACATCTCAGAATTAATTACCACTGCATATTTTCCATAGCTTAGAAGCACACAATGTCTATAATGTGTAGCAATTTTTTCCACACCCCAGATCAGCATGTTCAACTTTTATTCATAACTTGTTATTGATCAAATAATCCTGAAAATGCATCACAGTTCCTACAAAAATATGAAGCTGCACAGCTGTTTTCAACATTAATAACAATGATATTATTAAGAAATAGATAAATATACACAGTTCACACACATTACATTACATTACATTTTTCGATTTGACTGCACTAGTTTTAAGATGTTTTATTTATGTTTCTTGTGCTGTGGCAGGTTTTTGAGGAGGACTGGGCCCTGTGTGCTCCTGATTCTGGCTGTCCGTCTGAGAGTATGCTGGAGGATGAGTGTTTTATAGACCGCAGCATGGCACCTCAGTCTCAGGCCTGTCTTCCTCAGTCCAGTCAAGATCACCTGGTTCTGGAGTGGGACCCTTCAGTGGACATTGGTGGTTCAATCTCCCATGATGGCACAGACTCGTCCTCCTTCAGTGCAGCTGCAGGTAGGGATTGCCCCGTAATACAATCCAATGGTTCCTCCAAGCAAACTACTCCATGTCCATTACTTGTAAACAGGGCTAATGGTGACCATGAAATTTTAGCTGGGGATTAAATGACATTTGAATAATTGTGATCCAGTTATTTACAGGGTAAGCTTGAGACGCAAACCTTGTTGTTTTTTAACAATAAACTTAAAATCCTACACAGAAATGCATAGCAGTTTTTTATTATTATTATTATTATTTATATACTATTTATTAATATTTTGAGTTGGCTTTTATTTTTGTTTTTGTTTTCATTTTAGATTAAGTTTGTCATTTTGCTATGCAGTTTTGCCATTTAATTCTTTTATTACTAAATAGTTAAAAAAAAATCTTCATTTTAACAGTACTTTTAGTTTTAAAAAAAATCTAAGAAATCTTTCCTTGTTTTCCATTTAATATTTCCATTTTATATCATTTACCAACATCAAGGTCCACATCGTTTTTTTTTTAAAACCCAGGCAATCTAAATATTATTATTAAATTGTAGTAATGTTGATTTATTTTTGTGGTTTGCTGTTTATCTATTGTTGATGTCTGCTATTGCTGATGCTATGATTATTAGAATATTTTACAAAAGTAATATATTTCTGTCCTGAATTCACTTTCCACACATCATTTCAAGTGAATATTAAATTGAAACTGGAGCGTTTTGCATTCACTATGCATATTAACACCTTGTTTATGCTTTCATGTGCATGTGGTGTGAACCATCACAGGTGCTGCAGAGGCATTTATGCTTCACATGTGAATTACAATCAGGCCATTATGTAATAATCATGACCCCAAATAAGGACTGATGAGTTTATTGCATTTCATAGCTATACATTTCTAGTGGTTTATTGTTCTCTTAAACACAGAAACTGTAAATTTTACCCATCTGGAGCATCAACATTTTCTTTCTTCCTCTCAGGAGTGCCTTACACAGATGAACCAGCCAAATATCCTCAGAGGAGAAGAGTCTACATGAGTCCTGTGGACTCGCAACCAGACAATGCTGCTGTCAGCATCAAGCAGCCAGTAAGTCCATCTGACAGCTCATACTTCATCTTATCGTTATTTACATTATGGACCAAGAAACCACAGCCCATGTTTTAATGTATAATATAGTGTATTTGCATACATTTTCCATCTAGCAACGAAATACAAATGAAGTGATTGCATGGTCTTTTTTTGGGGGCTTTCAACTGAAAAGATCACAAACTGGTCACTGTGTTTGTATGCGTGCATAGACATAAGCACACGTGTGCATGCAGGGTATGTAACATGCAAATAGATGGTTACATGTTTGTGTTAGTTGGTGTGTTTGTTTCTGTGTTGAACACAGCTGGCTTCAGATTTAACTTTAAAACAAATTAACCACTCTACTGCTAAAGTGCATTAAAGCAGGGGTTTTCAAATTAGGATCCAGGACCCCTAGGGGCTGCAAGGGAATTCTATGTGGTCTTTGGGAAAAATTTGTCCTGTGTATAAAAAAAAAAAAAAAAAAACACCCATATAAATAAATAAAAAGATTAAATACATGATTCAAATAAATAAATTGAAATAAATTTAACAGAATTATAATAGTATTATAGTTTACAAAAAATAAAACTTTAATGAGTATAAGAAAATGTAATTATGTAACAGAAATAAGAAATATTCTACAAATATTTACACACATTTATCATTTTAATTTTTCATTTCATAAATGAATATAATTATTATAAATGTTTGTGTATAAATTGAGTCTTTAAAAAAATCAGTGAAAACATTTTTAAATATATAAATAATCTGAAATAAGATTAAATAAATGATTTAAAGTAAATTAATAAATATAAATACATTTAAATAAAGAAATGTAAATTATCTAACCGTACATTAGAATAGTGAGTGGAAAATAGTTAATTTCTATTATAATTTACGTAATTCTGTTAGTTTTTTTTTTAAGCTTAAATTGGATCTTTAATGGATGAAACTAAATATCTGCATTTTGAATTTTAGGATTGGGGTCCCTTGCATAAGGATGAACATATTTAGTGGTCCGTGGCATCTTAGATTAAAAACCCTGCATTAAAGGACATTACTTTGAAAACAAATGCATCTTTATGTATAGAAGCAAGCCTTGATGCTAAAAATGACTATGAATATCATGCATGTGTGCATTTCTGTAATGTCGGTAAATGCTGAATGTAGTTGCTGTGTTTTTCAGAGCATTAAGAAGAGCTTAGAGAATGCGGCCCCACCCCAGATGCCAGTGCCAGGTAAAGCCATGGCTCCTGATTGGTCAATGTGACTGGTGCCATCCACTGAAGGCAGTGTCCCTGTCACAGCTTAATCACTCGATAATCATGGAAGAGCTGCACTCAATTTGGCTTGTTTTCTAATATCCTTGAAAAATAGCCAAGAGCCACAAAAACCTCGATTATGAGGGTCATGATATGCAAAGATCTCAAAACTTTTCAGCCTCTGTATTGTGATTTAGCCCATTCAGAGCAGCAGCTACTTCTCAAATATTATATCTGGTGCTTATATTCAGGAGTTAGATATTTTATGTTATATATCTTGTTTAATCCACAGTCAGCCTCAGGTGTTCTTTTCACTGCCTCGTCCTGATTTGTTTATGCTTAGAGACTTTGCTAATGTCTGTTTTGCATGTGTGTGTGTGTGTGTGTGTTGTGGATACAGTCATTAGAACTTGCAAGCATCAGTATGCCGGACCATTTAAGACTTCCACACCTGAAACTAGGGCTCCTGAATCTGTGACCTTTGACCCTGAGCGCATCAGTGCTTGGCTGGGCCAGACGCATCAACTTTGTTCTAAAGCCGTCCAGACAGAGCATGATCCACAGGTATATTTTGCTTTGTGAGAACACACAGTTTGGATGTTATTCTTACAACCTAGGAATGTTGTTCTGGGACCTGTGATTAGGGAGGCCTTACTAAGGTTCTATATTATACACTACTGTTCAAAATATTTTTTTAGTTTGAAAGAAGTTCATGCTTTTATTCGGTCATATTTTTATTTGAGCAATGCTTTAAATTGAACAAAAGTGATAGTAAAGACTTTTATACAAATAAAACTTTAAATGTCAAATAAATGTTGTTCTCTTGACCTCTTTATTATAAAAGTTTCACTGTTTCCCCAAAAATATTAAGCAGCACATCTGTTTTCAGCATTGATAATAATAAGTTTTATTATTAAAAATATATAAATAAAATGTTTTATGAGCACCAAATCAGCATATTAGAATGGTTTCTGAAGGATCACTGAAGACTGGTGTAGAGATGCTGAAAATTCAGCTTTGCCATCACAAGAATAGATTACATTTTAAAATATATTAAAACAGAAAATATAATACATCAAATAAATGCAACCTTGGTTAGCATTAGACACTTCTTTCAAAAACACGTAAACATTTTTTTGAACGGTAGTGTATATAAACGTCTAATCTGCTCTGTGAGTAATGCTACTCATTACACTGTCTGTCAAAAACATGGCTCTTGCAGATTACTTTTGACATTAGCTTGATGTCAATACTATTGAATTTTTGGATGCAAAGTGACTGTGTTAATACCAGAGAGGTACATCAGTGTCATTTACTTAGCTGCTGCTGCCCGTGTGTTTATAATGAATTACAGATTATAAAATCATTAGACCATCAAATACATTTAGACTACATTTTATATAGCCATTAATTATAGTAATTATATAAACCATTCAACTTTTTGTCAATGGGACAGTCTCTCACAAAATGTCAAGATAGAAAATGAATTTCTACATTTCTTGTGAACTTAGTTTTAGCGGTTGATGTTTAATAGATATATTTTAAATTCCCAAAGTTTGTGACTGCTTTAATTTGTACTTTTTTATTTAACCTGGGAATAAATTTATGCTGATAATATAATAAGAAATGGGGGAAAATAATAATACAAATTGCATTAAATCACAAAAATGCACTAGTGGGCTTTTGGAACCTCATTATATATGTTCTTCTACACTGCATTGCATCTATAGTCTTTATAACTTGCTGGTTTTGTTCTGGATTTAATTTCTGCTTCATCGGTGTACATATTTAGTACTGCAGTCATAAATGCAGAATGGATAGTGCAATTGCGCATGGAGAATTTTTTGCCAAATCTCATTAAGACTAGACACTGCAGTCACAGTCTGTGTGCATTATTACAGTCTCTACTCTGTAATAGTCATCATGCTGCTTTTCCACCATTAATAGATGTCACACTGGCTTTCTGAAGACCTGTTTGTGTTCTCAAAGTGTTGTTTAAATCTACATTCATAAATCTATCATTTATCAATATTTCTGTGGGTAAAAGCTTATTTTAGGGATATCATAAAATAAATGTTTACAAGAAATATGAAACACACATTATTCAGATGTGATGATAAATCCATCTCAAATGAATCCGTACCATCTTGACTTAAAAAGCTCATCGCGAGATGGGAGGGGGGCGACGTTGGTTTCTGGGAAAGAGAATCCTCTGCACTGATGCAGAGGCCGATTTGCCTGCCGAAGCCTTGGAAAAACCGTCGAAAGAGAGAGAGACCATTTCCATTTCAAAGAGCCTCTTGTAATTTCTCAGCGCTCATGGCTAATTGGCAGCTTTACAGGGATGGCAAAAAGACCCACCGCTCTATAATGGATGCCATAATTGTGGGCACAAACATAGTGAGGATCTGGTGCTGCATAAGGGCCAAGAGCGCCTGTGTAATGTGTCACACGAGGCAGCGAATCTGTTGGTCCCATTAAAGGACTCAAAGAATGAGAGCAAAACAGAGAGCACAAAAAGACAGAGCCGCCTTGAAACTTATTAGTTAATGGAGCCTGTCTCTTTCGATTTACAAGCACCTTTTGTAGCATAGCGAAGCTGTCACATGTAGTGAGAACTCTGCTGTCCACTCTTTGGCAATCGAAAGTGTTTGTTGCTTCTGTGAATCTTTATAGGCGTGCTCCAGTTTTTCATCTCTGCCGTCCGGAAAGGAGGAGGAGGGAGTTGAGTATCAAGAGAGCGTGCTCCCCCAGAGACGCCCCTACCCACCGCACACGTGCTCCACCCCCCGCCCATCCCAGTCATGTGACTGCCAGCATCACTCTTACCAACGTCATGAAGACCCACAGGTATATCTCGCTCACACAGACACGTACGCCCCTTCTGCACAAACACCCTTCATATGTGTTACAAACATTGCAACTGCTTTTCTGATCACCTGGGGTTTGCGGATTAAAGCCAGGCCTGTTAATATGTAGCAAATGTGGCGCCTTGCATGATTTTTATGATGTGATTTACACCTCTTAACACACCCCACACATAATTGCACTTGTAATGTACGCCGGTGCCAAAGAACTGGTAAACAATAGAGTCCCTGCAGGGCTTTGTTAATCTCAAGCTATTATCGTCTTGTCCCTCTCTGTCACTAGAGGCAGCAGGAGAGACTTTGTTTCCCCGACTCTTTGGAGGACAACACCCATGCAAAGTTGAGTTGGTGAGAAAGTGTGTTCCTATGCAGACTTCAATGAATTTGATTTATAAGCTGGTTGATTTATTATGGTAGGCATTGTGTATTTTCTAGTGCTAAATTGCACCTGGAGTAATTTATAATTTTTTTTTCTGTAAACAGCTGGGGAAAATAGTCATTAGAAATGCATTAGCATTCAAAAAGTTTTTTTTAATAATTAATAACTTCATTCAACAAGGACATATTAAATTGATTGGAAGTGACAGTAAAGACATTTATAATGTTAGTTTTTTTTTTTTTTCCAAATAAATACTGTTTTTTATTTTTTATTCATCATATACATTACATCATATACAAAAATACTAAGCAGCACAACTGTTTTTAAAATTGATCATAAGCAATGTTTTTGATCAGCAAATCAGCATTTATGAAGGATCATGATACTGAAGCCTGGAGTAATGGCTGCTAAAAATTTGGCTTTGCCATCACTGGAGTAAATTGTTTTAAAATATATTCAAATAGAAGGGTTATGTTTGAATTATAATACGTCACACTATTACTATTTTTAAAGTGATAATTCAGTCAAAAAACCTGACTTTTATTTCTTCAGCAGAACAACAACTGTTTTGTTTTTTTCCATACAGTGAAAGTTAATGGGGTTCAATATTGTTTGTACAACAGATTTCATGTTGAACCCAAGATTCTTACCATTGAGCCAGTGATTTGGGCAGTGTCCAGAAAAGGCATGTTTAAGGTCTATCGGACTGCAAAAAATGCAATGAGAATCATTTGACAAAGTGAAGTCATATGCTTCCCTTACCAGTGAGGCCAATTTTGTCAGATTAATCAATTTAAATGGACTTAAACATGAAGCAAGGACACAGATATTAGTTTTGACTGTTTAAATCTTGCTGAAAGTTTCAGTGAGTGAATACAGTAGAGTTTCTTTAAGGACAGACTTGGCTTGCAGTTCTAGCTCACCAATGCATACCAAACTTAAACTGTGTAAATGAAAATTGATTTATGCCTGGGATGTACAATCATGCAGAGTTTAGCTCTGATCCTAATTAAACACACCTGAACCAGCAAATCAATGCCTTCTGGATTACTAAAAAAAAAACTTCCAGGGCAAGTTAGAGATAAACTCTGCGGGAGCAGGATTGAACAACATTGCTTTTTGCCAATTATCACCATAGCAGAGAACAGGTCTATAACTTCTGAAAAATGACCTTTTATCATGATGTATTTCTGTTTCCAGTGAACTGTGTGGACCGAAGGCTTCTGCTGGCAGATTATGGCACAGTGGCTCCTGGCTTTTGGGGCCCTTGAGGTTTTTTAACATACGAAAGGCCTCAGCACCACTGCTGGTCCTCCTATTTGCCATCTTGCTTGCTGTGGTGATCTGGCCCCTCATCTTGCCCCACGATACATCATGCCATCAGTCCAATACTCTGACCCGCTCATTTCACCTGGCCCTACATTACAAAGGACCCCCTCCCACCTGAAGACACAAGCAATAACCGCAAACAGTTTAGTAAGAACACATGGGATTGTTTTCAGGGTTTTTTTTTTTTTTTTTTCTTCTATGAAAGCATATGTCACCTGAAAACAGAGTGGGTCTCTATATCTGTTTGGATGCACAACCAGGGTTGCTTTGGTCGTGGATTGTACAAAAGTGTCCTTAAGTGCCATCCACAAGATTTAAATATGCTTGGACTCAAGGCCATCAAAACTTATGAGTGCAAACTAATATAACAAGTGCACTTAATTCTGCTCTGACACTAATTTTCTCACAATGTCAGAGTGAATTGTATAAAACTACATTGATTTGACAGCTCTGGAAGCATCTCTGTTTAAAACTGCCATGTTGAGCATGTTTACTTGAATTGTTGACTGACAGATTAAGCATTTTTGGCCAACCAGTTATTTATAGGTTTGTTAGATGCAAATTAAAAATATAATAATAATAATTTAAAAAGCAGATCGTTTATGAATAAAAGGGGTGTGTCTATGTGAGTGCTTGCTTTAAGATTTTTGATTGTTTGTTAAAAAACGAGTTTTGTACAGAAAGAATATAACTGAACATTTCATACTGCATCACAATATGCAATATTTGATCAAGAACCACTGTACTGTATACTGTAATCGCTGTAACATTTATTTTTAAAAAGGGCATTCTGCACTGTATTTAATAGTTCGCATCAGTCCAATGAAGAAGACACACAAGCAAGCTTTAAGACGAGCCCTTGAGCCCATCAAGGATCTGTTTTGCACTGTTATCCACTTTTTATGACTTGTAAAATAAAAGAGATGAGTGAAAACAAGTGGCTGGCTGTGGATGGTGACAATGGAATGCGTGTAGAGTGATACGCCGTGTGATTCTCATTGGGGGAAGCAGTCAGTGTCTTTCTCTGTCTCTGGCTTGCTGGACAAGCTGAAAGGGGTTTTTGTGCTGCTGCCAGAGACGAACACTCAAAAAGATTATGAAAGAATGTTTCAAATTCAATTAGCACACAAATGATCTTCGCTGGAAACGTCTGCAGATGGCCTTTCAACCTCATCTCGATCCATTCAGAGCTCTTGGGAGTTGAACTATAGTCAATGCTGCAGAAAATGAAGTGTGTGCATGGGTAAGCAAGCCTGTCTTTGTTTGATGATGAGTTTATTTACTTGGCAAAAGCAGAGCCTCAAATTGAACCATATACTGCTGCAAGCCTTGAGCCTATAAACTGAAAGCAAATAAATTCTGGTATCCACCTGAGGAGGACATGAACAAACAGGGAGGATTTCTGTGGCAATAAAACCTTTAGAGGAAATAGAATTTTTTGAACTTTGCCAAGGTATTGAAGGTCAGGGCTGCTGTTACAATAGCAGTAATTGCTGATATAAAAAGCATATGGACTGGGTGGAAAAGAATCATGAGATAATAGTTCCTATGAAAGAAGAGGAGATGGCTTTTTAATAAAACATACAAATGAATTTATCTGGGATGCATAACTTGCATGATCTTGAACTAAATGTGACTTCTTTATTTTTTAATGAGTGTAAACGCATTTTAATTTGAGCTTCTAACTCGCTCTTGCGGTTGCTATCATAGTTGACAGGGCAGATGTGTATCACAAAATGCAAAAAATGTGAGTTGGGACAACCTGACTCTGATTAGGCAGCATCACTAACTCAGTTTTGCGATGGTTGCTTAGAATTAATATGATGCCATTGACCACAACAGGCCTTGCTTATGTCGAGGGAGTTGCCACGCTTGAGAAAAGAAAAAGCATTTTGTTTGTGCACCATTTAGCTGAAATGTGGACGAAGGCCCAGCAATTCGCATTCCAGTGCTTTTCATTATTTTAGTAACACCATTAACATTAATAACACCATAAAACTTTTTATTTAAAACATTTATAATCGTTTTTTCAATGTTATATTTTGCTCCCTGGTCACCCTTACTAAACTAACAGCATTTCCATACTGTTTTTACTAGTTTCAGAAATGTCAATGGTGACTGTACTGTTTTTGTTTCCTTTATGCACAGTTTAATGTACTGTACTAATAATCCTATTTCAGAAACCATCTCATTTCATTTGTTCATTGACTGTTTGGTTATAGGGTACTCAATATTCAGACATCACTCTGGCATCAGAACTATGTCTGCTCACGTTTCATGCTCTGCATGATGGACAGCGGCTGCACTGAAGCCTCTGTGATCAATATTAAAAGAAAAATTTCACAATGATTAGCTGTTGTTTTCAGATACCATTTCTGTGTCCTGCCAACACAAGTGGGCAAAGGTACTCAAGTAACTTAATGAGATAGCATGGAGCTAATCGACAGGATAGGGCACCATTGGCTGGGACCTTGGCACCCAGAACCCCCTCCCACACAGCAGGGCTCAGTCACAACAACACCAGTGATCGAGGCTGACAGGCTGTGTGCTAATAAAGAGATTACACGGAAATCCCTCTGAAGCCAACACTTCAGGACAGCGCTCGTTTGGAGATCTAGAACAGCTGCACCTCAAAGGTTGTCCATGCGTGAAGTTAACGTTACGTTTAGGCCACAAGGGACACATTAACCAATCAGCATTATACTATAAAAGGTCACTGAACAGTGCAGCTTGACTAAGCTGTCCACCAGGGCAGTGGGATGAAAGATCTCAACTTGCTTAATTGACAAAAGTCACACAAATAAATGGCTGTCAGGTACGAAAATCGCTTGTTAGCCTCAAATAATCACAGTTTAAAGGGATAGTTCACCCAAAAATTAAAATTTTTTCATCATTTACTCACCCTCATGTTGATCCAAACTTGTATGACTTTTCTCATATTTCAACTGTTTTATGCCTGAAGTCAATGGGGTCCAAAACAACTGTTTTTACGATTTTCAATATTTGCTTTCCCCTCAAAAAAGAAGTCCTCATACACACACAAGGGTGATTAAAAGACAACCACATTTTTATTTTGGGGTCAATTATACCTTTAAAGTCCAGTTGAAACTGAAATAGTGTCCATTTTCTTCCAGAATGTGACATATATCAGAGCGTAATGGATTATCGCTATTATATTGTTAAGGCTGATTGGCTACTGAGATTTTGGCGTGAGTTTACAGGGGCGGAGTTTAAGTGGATTAAATGATTGGAGAAGTCATGTAAACGTCACAAAAGAAGTCTCGTTTTCCCTAAGTTACTATCCTTAGCTTAAAGTAAAACCATAAAAAAGTTCATTTAAATTAGTGCTGTCAAACAATTAATCGCGATTAATCACATCCAAAATAAAAGTTTTATGTTTATGCAATATATATATATATATATATATGTGTGTGTGTGTACTGTGTACATTTATTATGTATATATAAATACACACTCAAGCATGTAAATATTTAAGAGAAATTTTACTTTTATAAATATATTTATATATAATATAAATTACATGAATATATATACATATACATATTTTCAAAATATATACTGTGTGTTAATATATTCATAATAAATATACTCAGTACACACACATATATTATGTAAACAAAAACATTTATTTTAAATGGAATTAATCGTGATTAATCATTTGACAGCACTAATTTAAATACAATTAAAACACATTTTATTTCAGCAAGTTGCCAAGGCCACATTTCTTTTTTTCCCGTTTAATTTAACATGAAGTACTAAAGTAACTAAAAATATATAAAAATTTACAAAATATGGATATATAAAAAATTAATATGATAAAACACACAAAATGTCTAAAACTTTACAATTAAAGTGAAAACAGAAACTATTAAATTGAATTAAAAAAAATGATAACAAAAATGATAGTAGTATATTGATGACATTAAAATAACACTGGTTCACGATATGATCTGTAACATGCATTTCGAAAATAGATTTTCATTAATGCCGACTTCTCAGTCTCGAGCATCTCTCAGTCTTCCAGTACATGTTATGATATTGCTGCGTCATCATCCGGACAGCAGCAGGCCTAGCATGGCCAGCTCTTATTTTGGATCAGATCAGGCCTGATGTAATCTCCCCTTATAGGAGCTGATGGATGTTTTGGGTTGGCAAGGAAATTAATTGGAAGGTGGACAGCCAAAAAATGTTCATTTCACCAAAGTTCTCCTAGGTACAGGTTGCAGAGGAGTGAAGTATGCCAGAGCAATCTATTTCACACGGCGAGGCTGAAACCTAATTACACAGATTAATGTCCCATGGAAGGTGCCATTACCTAAATAGCCTCCTAAAAAAGGAGGAGACTTTGCTTCAGACCAAATATGTGGTTTAAATTCTAATGGATCCTTCAAATCTAGATTCGAATATGTACGTCTTGACTTTCTCCAGTCTGCTGCTGTGGTAAGATTTTGTGCAGCCTTTAATTCCTCCTCTGCAGGCACTTCTCTTGACAATGACAGTAAGCCTGGATAAGTCCCCACCCCGCCTTTTCCAACGTGAAATATTTAACCAGGCCTGCCAGTAGCAGAGTGAAAGGCTAAACTTATCATTTAATACTGATTTCGTTTCCACGTCTTACCTGTTTAGTGTGCAAATGCCGGACTGATTAAACAACATTTGCTTCCACAGCGAACCGCCAGGGACCCGGCATTGGGGGGCTAACAGAAGTTTATCAGCTCACTTCTGATCCCAGTGTTTACAGCTGCATGTGGAAGCACGTGCCGGTCAACCTGCCACGACACCGGCTTCTTAAGACCTCGGTTGTGGCGGATGAGAGTGCGGGAAATGGAGTTGACAGTCGGAGCCATGAGCTTGACGTGGCCTTCGGTTGAATATGTCAGACCCATAGACTGTATCACCCCACCCCCAGCTTCACCCCTTTGCTCACACACAAGCGCACTGTCGCAAGGCATTAGCGTGGCAGAAATACACACACTTGCTCCTTCCACTCCATCCGAAGCATGCATGGACATTTCACAACAGCGGCACAACATCTTCCCATCTCCATGCTAGAGCCTATATGACATCAGATGTGCATTTACAGGCTTTTAGTGGCAGGAATTTGTGGGCTGTGCAAGCTTGTGCATGACCTACAGTATGTGTTTACAGATGCCATAACTGTGGGAAGAACAGTTGTTTTTGTTGTTGTTGTTTTGAGGAACTGCTGTGTTGATCATGACATTGAGACACAGGTTAGAAAAAAGGCTCAAATGAATTCAATCATTATTTGTTTTAGCATTTTTGTATCAAAAATAATGTGAATGCCCTTTTGATGCACTGTGGCAAGCTATTGCATTGCCTTGCATTAAAATTATTTCTATCTATCTATCTATCTATCTATCTATCTATCTATCTATCTATCTATCTATCTATCTATCTATCTATCTATCTATCTATCTAATTAATTAATCACATTTCATACACAGTGGTAAGACTCTGGATTATCTTAATATAATTATTATGAAATATAATTTAATTTATTAATTTATCTATCACTTTTCTTAGACAGTGCAAGACGTTGCATTGCCTTAACTTCATTTGAATTAATCAATCATTTATTGATCATTATTTATTCAATCATTGATTCACTTTTTAAAAAGATATTATAATTTTTTTATTTCATTATTTTTTCAATCAAATTTCATACACAGTGGAAAGACTTAGAATTGTCTTTAAATATTTCAATTATTTATTCATCAATCAAATTGCATTGGTTATTCAAGGTAAGTAACAGCCATAATAAAGAGGAAAAAAGATACAGGAGTCATTTTTAAGTGATTTAAAAATAATGCATTCATGGATTAAAATTGATACAAAAGGAATAAAAAAAAAATACATAGAAAAATAATATAGTGCTATTAGCAAGGTGCAACATAGTGCTCATGCAGTCACTGAATCCGGATATATTTTTATTATATAATTTATTTATATTTCCCTATCCTGACCATGTATTATCAAGAGGCAGTAGCCTATACCTGTCAATGATCTATCATCTCTGAAGTGCAGTGGAAAGTCAGACAAAACCTCTGTTCATCACACACATGCACACATAGCCACCTACACAATCATAACTGAGTTACTTCATGTCCTGTAAAAATAATCCCCTGTTATCCTGCTATTTATAGATCGCTCCTTCAAACTGACCAATCCCTCATGCTCCTCCCCTTCGCTTGTATGAGGATGATTTTACTATGATTCTTTGGCAGCTTGATAATCCTTCATCGTCGCTCAATTGCTCCATGAACCAGACCAAGACTGAATGTCTGACTCGATGCCTCCAGACAGATGTGGCATCCTCCATGAGGAAATTAAAGCTCAATGAATGAGCGCAGAATTCTCTTGCAGATGCTCAATCGTATGAAATATTCATCACAGAGTGACGCATTTCCAGTGGAACGCACATATTATTCTGGCCTTGGGGCAAATCTTGTCCGATATTTTAAACAGGCACACAATAAAACACGATTTTGGCCTTGGCACAGTCCTAAATATTCTATTTCATCCCCTGGCTGCTTTAAGGTCTCAAGAGCAATTTCTGTGAAGTAGATACTTGTAATAATCTTTCTTACTGTCCAGTTGCATCAACCCAATGTGCACACGGGCCTTTGTTCTGATTCCCCAACAATTAGCTTCAGATAATGAGGTCAGTTGTTCACATTTCTATTTGTGGAGCCTGTGCAAATGTCTTTTCATTTTGTAAGGGAGCGTGTAACACAGGGTGAGATGTAACACCATCAGTTTAACCAACTAGAAATTAGCTACAGCGATGACATCACTATCATACCAGCCTCCTCAGGTGAGAGTAAAAACAGTAGACTCTGGTTTATAAATTAAATTGGATAGCATATTAATGAACATTAAAAGACAGAACCGGCATCTAAATCATATAAATCTGATATATCCACACAAATGTTATCAAATATCATGGCTAACTTTACAGGAAGGTACTTAATTTTTTATATAAGTGTTTTCTTATTATTTTTAATCACAATAACAATGTACAAAATGATATATGTATATATATATATATATATATATATATATATATATATATATATGCCTCCATTTCTTTTACCACAATAACGTCACATACAATATATATATATATATATATATATATATATACATATAGCCTATATCTGTGTGTGTGTGTGTGTGTGTGTGTGTGTGTGTGTGTGTATGTGTATATAATTGTAAATGAACGTTCATGCCTTATTTTTTTTACCACAATAACATGTTATTTAAATTCAATTTTACATCTCATCTCTCTGACAGAAGTAAATCTCTATCTTTCTCTATATATACTGTAGGCCTATATGTATATGCCTCCATAAAAAAATCTATTTTACCACAGTAACTTTAAATTTAAATGAACAAAAAATTTAAATAGGCCTATCCTTTGTTTTTACATCCAACCATTGCACATGATCTATCATAGCCTACTGGAAAAAGAAGCAAAGCTTATGTTTCCAAATGTTTTAAATTTCTCACTATTTTAACCATAACTTTATGCACAACATTTTACATTTATATTTTACATACCCCCCCAACACTCTTTATACTTTAATTTACACAGTTTATGTATTAGTTGTATTTTCTAAACTACTTCAATTCATAGCAGACAAATCACGTCAAAGTTTAAGACGTAGCAGTTAGTTACAGACGTTGAAACTAATCGTTACAACAGTCTCCAGTCTCCCTGACCACTCGATCTGTTGCCCTGCGTCACCGAGGTGCAGAAACAATCCGCGGACCTGCCGCAGCCAATCTGAAGGGTCGTGATGCAACATCACCACATTTCACGCAAATCAGGGGAAGTGGCTGAAATTAAAGTTACCATTTCAACCCCGTACAGTAACCCTCTTAGTGTTGGGGGCGAGTGTGTGTGTGTGTGTGTGGTGGCAGGGTGGGGGTGGTCTCCCTGGTTGCTAAGGGCAACAGGGTGAGATAGATGGAGCCGCAGCTGCGCGTCTGTTAATACCAGCGCTCGACCCTCAACGTCCCCGCGCGCGCAATTCTCCACACACACTCTCTCACTCACTTACTCACACACACACACATACACTGATCTCTCTTCAGTCAAGGCATGAGGATGCGAGCGGGGATTTAGTTTCAGTGTCTTTTCCAGTCTGCAGCAGATTATTACCTTTCCTCTAGCACACGGGACGGATTTACACACGAGGAACAAGGTTTGCAGACTCTTTTCTAAGTTATATTTTTTTTGTTGTATTATTATGAGTATTTCTGTCGTGAAGAACTTCCTTTTGCATTTATGTGCCAAAATACATACGTGTTATTTTGAACGCTTCGCCTATGCAATGCATTTACAATGGATATTATAAGGAAGTGCAGAGATTTATTTGGAAAGGACAATAGGCGCGCAATGACTGCGCCCTGGATTTGAATTCGTAGGAATAGTGAATTTCAGTATTTGGTTCAATGAATCCGTTTCCAGCTTGTCTTGCTTTGTGTTTATGTTTATAAATAATGCCATCTGCTTCACTATTGCGTGTTTTCTCAAGCAACTGTTACGAGTTCATTCATTCATTCATACGATCAACTTCGCCAAACGTGCCAGACTGTCCTCTCGCATATTATCATCAGACGCACTCAAGTGTGAATTTGCTCCCAATTGCTTCCAGTCTGTGGTGTAGGCTATGTGTCAGTGAAATACCTTTTTACAAAGCAAAAGCACTGAATTGGATCCTAACCAGATTTCGAGAATAAAACAAGCATGTCTTTACCACAATAGACACGGAATGCGCGCGCGCTTGTGCGTGTGGCGCGCGGGTTGTTGTTGTTTTCCCGCTGCATGATGATTTCATAATTCCCACATTACACATTTACACGGTGACAGAAGTGTTAGCGGTTACTGGAAGCTTCGTGAATCGAAATATTTTTTAAATGATTCCACTAACTACTGTGAGGTACTATAAATTGGTGATCTGAATCAAGTGAGGTGAATGAGCATTGTTCAGGGTTGTTTTCCAGACACAACAGAAGTAGGATGTCTCCTGGAGTCTTTTCGACGCTTTTTTTTGGCAAATAACGTACTGCTCGTGCAACGCGTCAATTAAAACAACTTGGGTGATGTTGATATCAACTCATTTTTACAAAATGGAGGAGATGGTTAGGGACGCATTAGCAATGCAAATGAGGTTTTGAAGAGCACTGGCACCTGCTGTCTCGAGCATTTGCATTGGCTTTTCCCTCGTTTCTCATTAGAATTATGTTCTACTTCTGCAAAGCAAGGTTTGAGCCCACACTTAGGGCTTTATCGAGGGAGCTTCTCCAAGTCTCCTCTACTGCGTTTGCATAACAAAGGGCAAGGGTTTTGTCCATGAAAAGAGGGGACAAAACCGTCAAGCCTCAATTGTCCCAGTGTCAGTCGGATGGGCAAGCAGGGTCTTGTGCCCCATCAGTAAACAGACTCAGTCACGGCAAAATCCAATTAAGCCATGTTCTTTCCATCAGGCTTTTCACAGGGCAAAGAATATTGCTTCTTTTTATGCTACTGTACTAATTTTACGGTGCATACAGTCATAAGGTTCCTTGAATAAATCAATTATGTAACTATGTCACATGTGGTTTCACCTCTAGCGTTTTAGACCAAATACAACCTAAAATAATTTGAAACTGCAAGTGGATCATTCAGAGGAAGCATTAAATTGCTTTAAGCATCAAGAAAGCCTGACAAAATTTTTCTTTTTTTTTTTTTATCTTAAAAGAATCCTCTGTGTAGAAACAAAACCACCCCCAGTGTTAAGCGATATGAGTTGACCTAGGGTGAAGAGTTTAGAGATTTCTAAGATCTTTCATCATCATATGGGCAATGGCATGTGGACTTATTATTGCGTTTGCCATTTTCACGTCCTTGCATGACAACACATACGTGTGCATTTATGCAATGAGATAAGCTAAATGTCAACAGGAGATGTGGTGTATTCAGCTCAATATCTAAATGAGAGATTTTCTAAAGTACAAGAAAAACTCCAAATAGCCTAAATGGTAAAACACATCAGTGATCGTGTACACTGTGACTCCAAGGTGATTGGAGGCACCTTAAAGACAGCATAAGTTTGTCTAGTACACACTTTATTTTTACCCCATGTAGGACACAATAGTACAACTAAGATACATCAGTTTCAAGCATTAAAAAAAAATAATAATAAAAAAACACATGCTGATTGAAATACATGCAGCCAATTTAAAACTGATTGTTGTGTTTTCTTCTTCTAGCTTTGAAGTCCATCTACTCCATACGGAATATGATGCAGAATTGCCCATTTCTTATGGAAATAATTTGGATAGGAACACTCACAGAGCTGTTGGCTGATCATCAATGAACTCAGTTCCATAAAAGATTCAAGGAAATAAGTATATTTCAACGAGGAAGACCTGATAGTTGGAGTTTTTATTTTCGATATGGCGGCAACCGAGGCTAATGCAGAGCCTGTCCAAGCAGACATCGTTGAGAACAAGGCAGAGGTAGAAACCACAAATCCAGCCTCAGCTTCAACAGAGGAAGCCCCAGCTTCAACAGAGGAAACACAGCCTACTACTGAGGCACTGCCAAGCACAGAGCAACCAGCTGATAGCAAATCCAAGCCAGCCTCTGAGAAAATATGGGACTCTTTTTTAAATAACTTTTGTCTTGGAAAAGTAATGGGAGGGAAGAAAAAGAAGGAGCAGCAGACAGGAGCTGAGGATATTACTGGTGAGGAGCAGGATAAGGTCTCTACCCAGAACGATCAAGGGGATACTGCAGGCCCTAAAGAGCAGGAATCTAGTCAGCCAGCAGAAGCTGGCGAGGCTGCAGCTGATGGGCAGTCTATTGAAAAAGCACCAGAAAATGAGGAGGCTTGCCAAGAGCAAAAGGCATCTGGTGCCAAGCCAAAGCAAGGAGAGAAGTCTAGTGTTAGGGACTTCATCCGCAAGCCTGTTGCTAAAATTTTCTCGCACAAAAGCACAGACAAAAAGGAGGGAACAGAGGCACTCCAAAAACATGGCAAGGTTCGGTCAAAATCACTAGACAGGCTGGAGGATGCTGATGCCAGTACAAATGTTGCAGACCAAACAGAGGAGCCTCCTACTGCAGATGAGCCAGACAAGTCTAACCCCCAGACAACAAAAAATGTGAAGCGCTGGCACTCTTTTAAGAAACTCATGGCTCAGAAAAGTCACAAGAAAAGCACAGACGAGTCCAAGGATGCTGAGGGAGCAGAAGGAACCAGTGCAGATGGAGCAGGAGACAGTGGGACACTGGATTCCACTACAAAGTCAGAGCACTCTGGGCAAAAAAGGTGGAAACTAAAGAGATCCTGGACATTCCAAGGTCTGAAGAGAGATTCATCAGTTGTTGGAATCCACAAACCAAAGGACAAAGACTCTTCAGATGTTAAAGACGAAAATGCCCCAGAGGCTGAACAGGGGACGGAAGATGTAAAGGTAGCCAGTGACGTAGAAACACAGGAGAAGACTAACGCTGAGGGTGAGGAGGAGAAAGGAGCAACTGCTACTTCACAGCATGCAAAATCGGTGGACCAGCATGCAAATGAGATCTGGACCTCTTTCAAAAAACGAGTTATTCCCAAATCAAAGAGGGCAGCTGACTCTGGTGGAGTAGAGGAGGAAGCAGCGGGTGAGCAAGAGCAGACTGATGAACCACAGGCGGGTAAAGACTTAGGCAAGACAGCCAAGGCAAAAAGGACACACTTCAACCGTGCTGTGTCACTAAAGAACTTCATACTGCGAAAGGGGAAAAGCACCAGCATGGACATGGGGGAGGGTACAGCAGCCCAGAAAGATGGAGATGGTACTGGTGAGAGTGAGGCTAAAGACGTGGATGGCCTTGATGATGAAGCTGGGGCAACTGATGACCCACAGACTGGATCAGAGGAGCAGACTGCGGCTCCGAGTGAGAGCAATAATGAAGCTCAGGTGGCAGGCGAACACAAGAGTTCTGATGGAGAGGAGATGTCCCACACTAGTGCACCATCTGGTCAGCCATCAGACAAGTCTCACGTAGCAAATCCAGCACCAGAGGGTGGAGGCCAGACAGAGCCAAAAGCCAATGGTGAGAATGGATGCTCGGATGCTACATCAGAGGACACCGCAGCACACAATCATGAAGCAACAACCCAGAATGATGTGAAGGATGAGGAGACCAACCAGGAGACCATAGACTCTAGTGGGAAAACTTGTCCGAAGGATGGGAAGATCCTGAATCAAGACGGGAAGTGCGATACTGTCAATGCAGTTGCCCAAAGCGGTGAGTGTGAAGCTTCAATTGACTCGAGAGATCTACAGCAAAATGGAAATGACAAAGCAGAGTCTAAAGTAGGAGTAGGTACTAGTGTTGAGGTAGAGACTGGGGGGGATGGGGCCCCTCAATGTAAAGGGGCCCTTTCTGGGTCACTGAGAACCAATACAGATGCACAAGAGGAGGCCTTGAAGAGGATGTTATATGAGGTTGCAGCTTCCATTGTTCGTGCAGTGGTATCCTCAGCCACTGAACAGTTAGCCAAGGAGAAGGACGTTCTGGACAGTAGTTTGAAGTGTTTCCAGTCTGAGAACAATAGCAGTTACACAGACATTGACATCAGTTACTGTCACAGAGAAGTTGCTTTAAATAAGGGATCTCTGTATTGATTCTTGGCGATCCTGAGCACCTTCATCTGTGTTTGTGGGAACAAGTTTTGGTGTTGTAGACACGTCAAAAATATACTGCTACACTCCATAACCCTTTTAAAACATTGTGAATTTTAGGTTCAGTGAATTCTAAGGAAGATACAGGTGCTTTAATTGAGCTGTTGTGAAGTTATCCAAAGTAGCAATTTGTGTATTCTCAAAAAGTATTCTATACATAAAGTAATTTATTTAAGGAAAGATTACAGCATGAAACCACTAATAATTGAGTGTTTTTGAGGTAGAGGTTTTTCACAATCCTGTCAGATGCAGTTGTGTACCGTTTGCCGTTCTGTATTATAAAGTTGACAATTTATATTGGTGAATCTAATTGAACCTCTTCTCTGTGACAAAAATGTGTGTATAATTAATGAAAATTTTAAATGTAGAAATATATTGTAATATATTCTGAAATCTCTTCTGTTATCATTTACCAGAAAAAAAGGCGGGAAACGTGTGACGCCACACAAAGAGGATTAGATCTGCATGGGATTCGTTCAGCGAGGAGCTTTGCCCCCCCTCCCCCCAAAATATGGAGTAATCACATGTTTACGCCACAATTCACCATGGTGAGAGATGCAATCCACATAGTTTAAAAAAAATCTTAAAAAGCAATAATTCAGAATCATCAATCAGTGCAGTTCTTGCTACCATTACATTATTGTAAATGTTTTGCCTGTCTACTAGTGAGATTTTATATTGTCATAAATGACATTCCTTTGAAATGTTAATCTCAGTGATCACAAAGTACCGTGATCATAAAGACTGTTAGTTTTATATTAATTGCCATTCTGTTTGTAGTTTTCCTTTGACTAGATATATGTGATACAGACACATTTGAAATAACAGCCCGCCAGACTGCCCCTGAATTGTGAATTCAATATGGAATGTGCTCTAATCTCTGTGTTTTTGTTTTTAGACTATTATCTTGTGTACATGAATAAACCACCATTAAACATTAAGTACTTCTCTGTTTTTTTTTTTTTTTTTTTTGCAGATTATGCCATCATTGACAAATTTTAGAAAATGCTGACTAATAACAGATTAACTGGGTTTGCCATTTGGGGCAGTTGGGGCAATAGACTCAGCTAATGCAAATCAATGGAGAGAATGTTTAGTTTCTCTCCAAAAATACTGCTTCACAAATAGTGCATAATTTGCATCTTGGAAATGGGAACACACATTACATAAAACCCCTAATATGAACACTGTATTATGGCAAATGTCAATTTATATTGGATTACTTTTTAACTGTAATTTAATGTCCTACTCTATCCCCTTGATATTTGTATTGAGCTCAGGTGATTACGATCAATGTACCATCCTTGACAACCATCACACTGTCAACTATTTACACTAAATCATGCTATTAGAATGTTAACTGCAGCTTAACAGAAATCCTAGCAACAGGTTTGGTGCAGCATTCCCTATAGCTCACAGTGGGGTCAGGGTTAATGAAGAATCGTGTGGAAGTATTAACACGTAATGAGCTGAATTGGACAGGGACAAAACAGGATAGAGATGTTGAGACTGTACTGGTAAGTGCGTGAAATGGACAATCTGCATGACAGACTTTTGAATGTGGCTTTGAGAAGAAATCAATACCTATCGACAGCACGACCCGGGTGGACTTTACAGACTTAGCATATGTAGTCAAAGCATTAAGTCTCTTATTACATATCAAGAAGGGTCAATAACTTTTTACTGTTTGTTTTAGTATAAAAATACTTTTATTTACAACAAGCATTTGCATATGCTGCTAAATATACTGTGGCCAGCAGTTTAACTGCCAAAAAAAGATGAATTTGAATCAATTGGGGGAAAAAAAACCCACCTCCGCCCTTTGTTTTAGACAGTGTTGACAGACAAAACTCTTGCAACCTCATTTTCCCTCGTCATCTAACTGTACCCAGGCGAGTGTCTATTAACTATGACACAGAGCATTAAAAACTCACGTCAGATAAATCCATTGAAAGGCAATCTGCTTAATGGTGCACAGGCCTACAAGATGACACTTAATGGCCACTTTTACTGAAAATACCACCAGGTCAGAGAGGTACTGTTAATTTGTTAAAGCATACTGACGAATTAAAGAAAACCAGAAGAGAGAGCTTTTATCTTACATGTTTTCCCATCTTTATGTAATTAATAAGAGGATTGTTGTGCAAAAGCCTCTTAGTGAAAGAGCACAATGCACAAACTAATGTGTTTTAATCAGATTTTGTACTGTAGATATGTAAACAACAGTCAAAGGCAATTTACAGTTAGGACTTAAGAAACTCTTACACCATATAATCTGAGAAAATATAAATACAAACAGGTGATTAAAAATAAAACAAATGTCCTTTAGTGCATTACCCTCATCATCCCACATATTTACAGACATTGCTTATGAAAAGCTCATGTTTTGGGATAAAGCAGTTGTGCATTGTCATACACACGTTATGTACACATTACAAAAGATCTTCACAGATCTACTCCATTTTGGACATCTCAAATTTTGTAGTCATGATCTCCTGAGGAAGAAAAAAGAAAGAAAAAAATCATGAAAGGAAATAATCATTTAAACTGAATGAAAGTGAGTCATTTAAAAAAAAATGCTGTGCAATACAATGAAATTCCTAAAATAACCTATCAAATAAAAACCTATCAAAATCCTGCCTTTTTTGTAGTATGTAATCTCTGATCTCCTCTTTTAAGAGATTTGTCCACATTGGCTGCTGTTCAATACATGAACACATCCAATGTTAGCTTAAGTGAGCTCTCATTAGTCAGACAAAACCTCCAAAGCCTCAGCGCTCCTTTTGTTCCAAGCAGAAAGAAAACAACTGACAGAGAGGGAGCAGGGTAAACACTGTGACGTGACAGGCTGAGCTCTTTCTGCTCTACTTGGGAAGCTGAAATGGTGCCCACTGCTGGCCAATCAGAATATGAGACACTTACCTCGTCTGAGTCTAGCAGTGGTGGCAGTGCGCTGCAAAACAAAGAGAAGGACACGTCAATGACACGGCAGAGATTGCAAGTAGCTTTAGAGGCAAACTGATGACATGTTTGGGTGTACAAGTAATCAGTGACATACTGAATAATTCTATAGCGCTAATATCTATTTATCATTCTAACTATAATTTCTATACACATATGACTCCCTGAACTTACACATCAGCCATTGATGAGGGAATGTTCTCCTCGACCCATTTGAGATCTTCATCCTGGATGGAATAGAAAACAAATTTACCATGAGGTGAAGGCCTTGACATCACCAAAAATATGCAGCATATTTGAAAATACACAACAATAAGCAATTGTTTCCACACAATATGGTGTTTTTTTTTAATGTAAACAGCATGTCTAATCCTTCATAAGGCATTCTTATATATGGCAATACAACATGCTTATTTTCATGAAACAATTAAATTCGTTATGCCAAGTATTGTTATGAATTACCACTTTGCCGGGTTTTGCACTCCCATTGGTCTCTGGTTTCATCCCTCTCATTTTCACACCCTCTGTGAATTCAAGTTTAACTGGTTAGAACCGGCTAAACGCAGTCAAATGAAAGCACAGCAAACAAAGGCCGATAACCAGATCTGCAGACTTGATGGGAAGCATTCAAGAGTGCTGATGAAATGTAAACTGCATGTTTTTAAGTTGGCATGAAATGGAAAAATAGCCCTATTTTCTAAATGCACATTATAGATCTTATTGTAAACATTTCTCTATGTATATGTTTATTAAAAAAACTGACCTAGTAATTTTTTTTGTCAAATGACATAATTTGTCATAACTTCATAGCCAATCATTTAGTTTGTTTAAACCCATCCCTGCAAGCTTATGTACATCTGCCTCTACTTTTGAGCGCAACACCCACATCTCAACATCTAATCATCAACTGTGACAATTCTGTTTCATCACGACTTTAAATCAAATATATCCTATTTAGTAGAGAACGAAAGGCAGCTTGTGAAGATCCCATGTGCAGAATTATTTCTCCATCATCTTTAAATACAGGCCACTACTTCTGTCTCAAACCTGCTAATTTTTTAATTAAGACTCTTACCGAAGGCTTCATTCATTAGCTGCTCCTCTTCTTCCTCACTAATCTCATCCACCAGTGGACTGAAGGCATACCTGAAGGGTTCAGAAGGACAAGGATTGACAATCTTGTTTCTACTATTTAACGGAGTGGGGTTGACACATGGGTAGAGGTGAAGTGCTTTACCTCTGGTTGTTGGCTGACGGCCTCCATAAGAACATGATAACAAGCAGGATACTAGAGAACAGGAAGCGCCAGAAGGCATCATCTATCCATAGCTCTCTCCAGTCCTACAAGAGTAGTTGTGAAGGCAAGGAGGTGTCATTAAAAGTATATGGGTTTAACTAAAAACAGATGACATATTACATATAAAAAGAGATGGTTTACAGATTGGCACTTGGATAACTTGAAAGTCTTCGTTGTCCACACAATAAATATAACAGAAGCTGAAAGAGAAGCAGAATTTCATTTTGAGAGCATGTGGCAAAAAAAGAAAGCAAAATCACTATATGGAAACACTTTATTTCAAAAGTTTGTGCCAAGTAAGATTTTTAGGTTACACTTTATTTTAAGGTGTCCTTCTTACAGTGTAATTATACATTCAAGTACTGAGTAATAATAATTAAATACATGTACTTACTATATGGTTAGGATTAGGGTTTTTGCTTAGGGTTACTTGCATGCAATTATGCATAATTTATTGTTATTATAATAGTAAAAGGCATCTCTTTTGCTACCCAAGGGTGCATTTATTAGATCATTAATATTGTTTGTTTGTTTATAGTTACCAGCTATAACGGCTATATTCATGGCGATGAAAAAAAAATAAAATAAAAAAAAATAAAAAAACAGTTTTCAGATAAAAATTCTAAAACTAGTTTCACTTCACTGAAAGAAAATCTTTTATTATTAATACAGTAAAACAATAATATTAGGAAATATTATTACCATTTAAAATAACTCTTTTCTATTTTAACGTTTTAAAATGTAATTTATTCCTGTGATGGCAAAACTGAATAATCAGTAGTTATTACTCCAGTCTTCCGTGTCACATGATCCTACAGAAATCATTCTAATATACAGATTTGGTGCTCAAAAAGCATTTCATCTTATTATCCATATTGAAAACGGTTGCGTTGCTCAATACTTTTGGGGAAAACTAAATTTTTCTAAGGATTCTTTGATGAATAGAAAGTTAAAAATAACAGTATTTATTAAGAAATAGAAATCTTTTGTCTTACTGACCCCAAACTTTTGAACGGTAGTGCATCAGTAAGGAAATATCAGTGCTTGCAAGTTTTCAGTAAAATGATAGTTCAGTTTAAGGTTGTGAGTATTTATTAAAGGGTTGTAAACCAGGGAAATATAGCAAGCGCTCTCTCCACCTTCAAGACTGAGCCCTGAGCAAGCACTGAATTGAATGCTCCCCAATTACGGCTCACTTTGCACTTTGGATGGGTTTAAATCATGTAACCCAGATGTTTGACACAGACCAATCATAATTCAGTATGCGAAAATTACACAGATATTAATCACTGGCAGTTTCAATGCAGTACTGTAATCCTGTCAAAGACACTTTGCACAATAATTTAGTAGTGTGACGCATATGCTCACCAATGACAGCGAATATGAGAGTGTTGGTGAAGTGTCGGTAAAGGGACAGCTTGACCACATTTCTCCTCAGCCGAAGGAGCTTCATCGTCAGTCCTAGCTTCATCGTCTGGGCCAGGCTAATGAAGATGTGACTGATTGTCAAGGACTATATCTGATCACTAGGGCTCAGCGACTTCCTGTTCATACACAATCTAATGCAAACAGTTTACTTTGCAGTAAAAAAAAAAAAGAAACATGAAACAGAAAATGTAGAGAACTGCATAGAGTCTTCCTGACTGTAAACATGCACAGGTTTGCCCTTTTAGGTGTCCTCAAGCTTTATGAGTACAGAAAATCCCAGAAATCGCAAAGGAGAACAAAAAGAGGGGTGATCAACATCCCACATATGCAGGGCCACTGTTACACAACCCATTAAGAGAGAAAGAGGGACACACACAAACAGCAATGGAGAAACGTAGGATATCCACCAGCAGAGGGTAGAGTCGAGAACAGCCAAGGGGATGGCAGCCAGCAACACCAGGTCATCTTCAGCCTGGCAGAACAATATAGGGGGAAGAGAGAGGGAAAGACAGAGAGAGCCAGGGAAAGAAAGAGAAGAGCAGCACCATCACACACCACCATCAGAGGGACCTACAAAGGGCTGGGCGATTGCCTATTTATGATATTCAGTACCTGACTATTTATGTATTTGCTCTGATACGGCTTGAAACTGTGACCTTTATTTATTTATTTGATAACTTGTTATGGTTATGGCAAAGGTGAATTTTCAGCAGCCATTATTCCAGTCTTAAGTGTCACATGAAATCATTTTAATATGCTGATTTGGTGCTCAATAAACATTTCATAATAATATCAATGTTTAAAAGTTGTGCTGATTATTTTTGTAGAAACTTTTTTTTTCAGGATTCTTTGACGAATAAAAACTTGAAACATTTTTTTTTTCATCCCAAATGTCTGAACAGTAATGTATGCAAACATTACTATTACTAAAACAATAATATTTTCCTATTTTTAAGTGAATCGTTGAATCAAAATTGATGTACAGTTAAACTGATTAACAGAAATGAACAGATCTTACGAACTATTGTAATGATACATTTTTCACCTCCAAACAGTGTTAAAACACCTACTATTGTGCTTAATATTGCAACCAGAAACAAATACATCTTGATATTTATTACATCGCCTAGCCCTAGTACTGACACATTGCAAAACCATAATCACCATTCAGCCCAACAAAGGTAGATCATGCTACTATCTTTGAGGCAAGACTGAAAAAAGATATTTCACAAAGCATTATCCCAGCTGCACACCACCATCACATGAGCCAACAAAACAGAGAAGAGCACAAATTTCATAACGAGGCTTCCTAAAAAGAACTGAACAGAGTGAACTGTATGCACTTGTAACTGGGAAAAAAAAAAAAAAAACCTTTAGAAGCTGGATCTACCCAGTTCAATCTACTTTCTTTTCCATTTATCTGTCCCAATCTACACCATGCAGAAGTCACTGTAATAACAGCACAAAATGAACACAGAGTCTTAACAGATGATCGACTTGTGAAAGGATATCCACCATACAATACAAGAATCAATGAGGGCCATAACAATGTCACAAAGCAGCCTGCTTGAACCACCGTGCTCCTGCGAGAGAGAAACATTAAGCTTCACGTGATGTTTGGTGTAGCATCATCATTACGTTAAATTAGGAGGTTTGTCACAAAGGTGGACATGTTTCTCCACTGGTCACTATTTTTCATTTTTAGCTAAATTGTGTTCAGTTTCAGCTGTGAGACTCTCCTTACCGTGTTGACTCTCAGTACACCTTCTATGATGGAGAAGATAAGGTAGAGCAGTCCTACCCCCACCACCCTGTGCAGCAACGCTCCTAGTCTTGGTCTGCAGCAAAAAGGCGGAGTTATTGAAAGAGAAATGTACAAATCTATGCTGAAGATTACTTTTATAGCAAATGCTGTTATCAAATGTATTAAAGTAATTTTATTACAATTTAAAATAACTTTCTATTTAAAAATATTTTTCAGAATTACTCCAGTCTTCAGTGTCACATCAGTGAACTATCAGGAATCATTGTAATATGCTGACATTTTTCAGTATTAATTGTCGATGTTAAAACGTTTTTTGGATTTTTTTTAACAATGTAGTAACAAAGTGTAACTTTAGATCAATTTAAGTAATTCTTGCTTTATAAAAGTATAACTTAGACCAGATTTATATTACTGCCTCAATATATTACTGCTTCAAAGCAACTTACTTGACTATGCCATATCCAAGGCTAGCAATGATGACCAGCACTCGAGCCAGGGTTCTTTTTACAGCTGAAAGCACCTCAGCAAACACCACTGCACCATGAACTGCACATACAAATAATGCACCATAATGACTACATTCACTATAGTAACCTTATCAATGTTCAACAGCAAATTTACACAATCAATCTCATCAAACATATGCCTGGATTTATTATTATAATGGACCACAATACCATACTGTACATGAAAACAGTTTGCCTTTGTGTTAACCATAAAGCAGCTTTATTTTTACATTTACTAGATTATTAGATATGATTATATAGTTATTAAACAGCCCTCATTTTTCTTCACAATGTGCATGACCTATAAACAGAGCTGGGTAGTAACTAATTACATGTAATCTGGATTGCATCATCAGATTCCAAAAATTAATTACATGTAATTAGATTAAATCTGAATATACCTGTCATCAGACTACAGTAACTTTTTTTTATTGACTGCATGATTACATATTATTCACACAATAGCAATAAATTATTCATAATTTATTGATTCTCCTTAATTCCTCTTTTTTATTTTTTAAATGTTCCTTTCTAAAATAGCCTGCTGCTTATATACATTCAGAAAGTCTTCCAGTTTTATGGATTTGTAAGTCATTAGTCAGGTTTGAACACTGGATTTACAAAAATCATATCAGGTTTAAGAAGTGTTTCAACATTGCATCAACCACTCATGAACACGTAAATTTTTATTTGAATTACCATTACGTTATTAAATGACGTATTAGTATTTAGAGGGCTTTTGTTTTTGAAACCCTTTTAAATGCACACATTCATTTCATTTCTTATTTACATGTAATTTAGGCATTCTAAACTATTTTTGTCATATGAACATCTTTCACCTAACATATTTACTTGAAGTATTTTAAAATAAATATTAAATAATGAAGTAACACATTTGCACGTTCATGGTTCTCTAGCATTGGTTAACGGTCACATGGCATGCAAGTGTTTTATTTTGATTGACGTTATTTCAAAATGACTAATTTTTTTTTTTTTATGATTTAATTATTAGCTTTTCATTAAACTCACAATGCCCCTGCAGTTCATTTACTACCCACAGTTTGAGAAACCTTGATGTAATGTAATGTTTAATGCACTTTATGTTGTTCAATTACAACGAATGGAATATATTTTCTTACCCTTTGTATTTTTATATCAATATAGTACAAGATTATCCTATTCAAATCAATAAACCAAGTTAGATCAAGAATGAGTTAGGTCAAAAGTAATCTAAAAGTAGTCTCTTTATATTTCCTAAAATTTGTAATGTAATTGATAGCCTAACTAACTACAATTTTTGTCATATAATTTGGAATCAGTAACAGACTACAATTTCTAGGTAATCTACCCATCTCTGCCTATAAAATTCTGTAAAAACATATTTTGAGTGCAGTAAGTGATCTCATGTTTAAATGCCAACATTTTATGTTATCTTATGGACATAAAAACATCACATTTCAGCTGCAGACACACAGTGTGGTCTCAGTTCAAGTTATTAACAAATATTTAACGACACATTTTGAAGTTGTGTTACCTGAGTGGCCATCGTAACGGATACTCTGGAACTCTGCATAGTAGACTGCCTTCTCAAGCATGCCCAGGAAGATCACTCCTCCAATCCAAAACTGAATCCGAAGCAGGTCTCTCCAGTAACACGCAGAGAGAGCCAACCACAGCACGCCCATAATCACATAGACGATGCACATCACCATGTAGAACTGAAGACAATGGGCATTGAGAGAAAAATATGAGTGGAAGCTTTATTAATTTATTAAAACCTCCCAAAATGTTGACCAAAATGCTAACACGTTGCTACTGAGCATTCAAGAACTACAGCAATTAGTCAATTAAAAAAGCAAAAACAGAAAAGCAAAAATGTGTACTCACAATCATTAATGGCCATTCAGACGCTGAGATGTATTGATAGGCGCCGTGCATCCTGACCTCCACTGTATAATGTATATTTTTAAAAATTATTATTCAAATATTAAATATATATTAAACTATAAATATTAATGCATTTATAAAATGGGTTAGTAATTGAACATTTTATTCAAAAGGGCCCTTGTTATCAAAGCAGGCTGTTCTCATTCATAAGACATAATAATCGCTTTTTGAGTTCCACAACAGTTTATCACTACATAAACCTCATTATTACAGTTAAGGCATGCTTAATTAAAATCTTACATTTAATGCTTGATTTTATTTCTTTAGCAGGTGGAGGATTTGCCTCAATTTTGATGATGAACATATAGGGGCTGTCTTCCCAGGTTTGTGCCACTGCAGTGTCTGATTTTTGCTACAACAACAAAACATGCATGTAAAAAAAAAAAAGAAAGACACATTAACCTTTTTGTGAATCGTGATTCTTTCTGTGCTTTAATACTCACCGAGGTCTCCACTGATGAAGAGTCTTTGCTTTTTGGAGCACTCGTTGAATTTGTTGCTGCTGCCTGATCATGCAAACATTTGAAACAGAGAACTGCATAAATCTTAACATTGCTGGCAACTTCATACAAGTTACATCATATTACATCATTGCTTTGTTTACAACAAAATGTAGCATCATTTAATAATCATATCAAGGCATTAAAAAGAGTAATTCACCCAAAAATCGAAATCTGTCATTATTTACACACTCTCATTAACATGTAAGTTGCTCTTTTCCATACAGTGAAACTAAATGGTGACTATGACTGCAAAAATGTAAAAAAAAAATAACTATATATTGCTTTTGGTCCTTTTTGAAGCCTGACAGAGAACAGCTCAGATATTCTGCTAAAGATTTCCTTTTGTGTTCTTTAAGAAAAAAAGCATCACATATGTTTAGAGGGTGAATAAATGATGACAGACTTTTTATTTTGAGTAAATATTTGAAAAATATTAAACAGATTATGAACCAACATTTTTTGTCTGCCCTTCTGGCTTCACTGCATCCCTCCTTCTTCTGCCTTGTGAAGTTGGGGTTGGCTGAAACACAAAAGAGCCGACAAAGCTTCCCAAGGTATACAGTAAAGCCTAAGTAAAATTTTGAACTGCGGCAATTTTAAAAATATTTGATGCTTATTTGCATTGGCATTTCTGATTTCACATTTTTCGAAATTTGGCAGAATTCCTTCCACACTGGACTAAATCTAAGCAAGATTAACAGTCTAATAGCTTGACAGCAATACATTTATGAAAGGTGACCCTGGGCACACACACTCAAAACAACCAATGACTGCTTAGACCAGACATTCAAATTAACAGCAAAGTCTGCTGGTTGTTTAAGCTTGGGCTATTTAAGTTAACAATAAAAACAGTGAGAAAACAGAGACAGAATCTGTGTCAGATAATCCGAATGACAAATGAAATACTAATTGACAAGGCTCTTTGGAAAACTGGATTCTGATTGGTCAATCACAGCCTTCTGTGCCGCTGAATTAGACAACTGATTTCCAACATAGAAAGCTGTTCTAGTTTCATATATCACTCTCTTTCTTGTCATATAATCATCTCAAATCAATATTTCATATAACACATTTCATGTGTTAAGTATTAGATTCAATTATGTACTCTATCAACTTTGCACAAGTGGATGACCATATGCACAAGCTACCACTATTTTTGACCCCGCAAAAACCCTGGTTTAAAAGCATCAGTTCAACTCACCTGAGTCCATGACTCCAGCTGTTTAGGATGATCAAAGTCTTTTACTCCAAACTGGGGAGTCCAATCAAAAAGAGAAAAGGAAAAAAAAAGAAAAGAAAAAAGAAAGATCTCTTGGCATTCATGTTAATTTGTCAGACCTGTCTGACCTGACTTTACTACAAGATGTAAACCTACAACTAAATGCAAAGTCTTTATGTTCATTAACACAGTGATAAACTGTACATTCATTCAACAAGTTATGTATGAGAGAGTGAAGATGCCATGTACCTTAATTCCAGGAATATTAGATTCACACTTTATAGGCTCATACTTGTGGTTTATGTAGAATCCATAGCTTCCTTCCCGTGTCGCAGTGGTTCTCTCAAAATAGACTTCTAGTGATTTAGGCTTTTTGAAGAAAAGAGAATAGTGCATATTAAACTGCTATAAATTCAAAAACAGCACTTTTTGGTAAAAATACACTCACATCAAGTCCAAACACTTCGTCGTAGCAAGGAGAACTCCGCAAATACCATGCTATAGTGAGGTTTACAGGAACAGCACACTCTTCAATGTTCACTGAAATATATATAGCATAAGAATACAAATAATAATCAGAGCAGTCAAAGCATGTAATTCGCTGATGCACTGGATTCAATTATTATATAAAGTGATAAATTAAAGAGTGCATATATACGGTAAATAAAATCTATATTTTAATTTACTTACTTTTTTAAATACTACTACTTTTGGCATGTGCATTGTTAGATTTCTGTGTTGTTTTATCGATTACAATTCTTTTGATAAAAAATGTGCTCGTCAGTGTCAGAGAAAACTGAGAGAGAAAAAATACGAGAAAAGAGATAAAGTAAAGAGCATACTCACAATTAATTTCAATAAAAGTATTATTGAACATCGTCTTCGGAAAATAGTAGAACATTGGGCTATCACCTATCTAAAATACACAAAAAGGAGCATTCTTACAATTTGTTAATCTCAGTAGTTACCCTAAAAATAAAATACTTCATGTTCATATATTACACAAGAAATGTATTTGTAACTAATCAAAAGATCAGTATGCAATCAGCTATATTTGGGCAAGACCAGATTAAGAAATCCTGTAGAGCCACTGCTTATAGCTTAGCCTCACCCCTTACTACATATGTTCAATGTAGGCAGTTAACATCATATCCTATTATCGATCCCCGATATATATTCTACACATTCTTCAATTCTATACATTCATTAATAGTGGCTGTTAACCGGTGTTGTGTGTGTAAAGACAATGGAATGTCATGAGACTAGAAGATACAACACGAGCCTCAAGGTTTCACTGCAGGTGGTGATGCACTTACATTATCCACATCCAGGACCCATTTTCCCGGCTCTGATATAGCAGTCACCGGTGGTATTAATACAAACTGAAGAATGACGACAAGCAGTACTACTCTGAATCTTGCCGACACCAATGACTCGGTCGTGGCAGTCGCCATTGTTAAGGCAGCAGGCTACGTTACAACTTTGCGAGCTACACTTCCCTGTGCATTGCTACATCCTGTGCGACGTCACTTTGTGGGCGGGGACGCATAGGCTACAGTTAAGCATAATCTTAAAACAGAAAGAAAAAAAAATACTACAAAAGTAATAAATACTTTTTATATATATATATATGTGTGTGTGTGTGTGTGTGTGTGTGTGTGTGTGTGTGTGTGTGTGTGTGTGTGTGTGTGTGTGTGTGTGATTAAAGTAAATAGATAAAATAAAAGCACTTTTTCGTTGAAGCAAAAACTAAAATTCTCATAAAAGCGAGAAGGGTCTTAAACACTGAATACATTCATTGTTAAATTTCTGTTTTACACCACAAAATAACTGAACGACTACAATGTCCAAATAAATGCATGGTCTCAACATACTTATTACAGAAAGTTCAAGTTCATGCTAGAATTGTGTGCTTTAAAAAATATATTGTTGAATTTGATAATTTATTACTGTTTATAATTCTTTTTATTTATTTATTTATATAACAATAACATATTAAGCGACCATTAGCCTTTTTGGTATTTGTATTGCTTGATTTTTATGTTGGTATTCCAAACTCCAAATGCAATTCTTTTCAGTGTTAATAAAAGATTAGTCAAACTACTGTTACAACATTTAAAATTTACTTTACTCATAAATCTAAAAGTGTTATTCTAAAGAAAAGCATAAAGAAAATTACCTAGGCAAAGCATTGCAGTTTTTTCTTTCACTTCAATTATTTGTCAAATACTGAAGAATATTGAGGATGTAATACAACATTTGTACACTAGGGAGCGCTTGATACGCAGTTTGAAATAGGCATGACATCTTAGCTAGCCTACTAGACAAATTGACGTCTTGACGCAAAACCTCTGCTGTGTTGTTCGTGAAACATCCCTGGTTTTAGGACCCAGAGTTTGACAAATCAGTGAACTGGGTGTGGAGAGCTGCTCTATCCAGAAAGAACGGATCGCCTTAGGGAGACTGTGACACTTGTATCTGTTGAAGTACCTGAGCAGCGGGACTTTTCTTCTTCTGTACCTTTCCGCTAGATCTATTCAGCGTCTTTGTTCCGGTAAGTTCTTATTTTAACGTAGTTTATTTTGAAAACATTGCCCATTTCTTATGTGCGTCAGGATTAAACCACAACGCCCTGTTAAACTTTACATTTACATTTGTTTTTGCAGTAATGTTAGTTAAACTAAGACAGCAGCATAAACGTCATGTTTTCGTATAAACCCAAATAACGTTTTAGGCCTGTAGCGTGCTGACAGTTATAATGCAGGAAGTGCAAAAACCATGGTTACCGCAGGTAAACACCATAAATAGTTTATGTATATATATATATATATATATATATATATATATATATATATATATATATATATATATATATAATTTACTTTTTTTAACTACTAGGTAATGAAAAAAATAGTTTTGTAGTGAGCTGACTGTCACAGCTGTTGGTCTGTGTGTATCTACTGCAGAATAAAACATTGTATAATCATATGTCCAATCATTTTGTTTAGAGTGCTCAAGATGTTTTTGGCCAACAAACTTATTAAAGGGTTAATAGATGTTGTCAGGTAAGTCTGTACTCTCACTACTGCACGTCCTAAGAAAAACAAATACATTTTCAACAATTCATCAGTGATGATATCTTTTTTCTTTTTCTTTTCACAGCAACGTCGACCAGTTTATTCCTTCTGATCCTGTGAGTTTGCATATTCCTATATTTATTTGTTTATTTAATATTTTTCATTGTGTTGAATGGTTGAGGTTGTGCCATGTCATTAAGCACTTTGGCGAATCCAGGAAGTCAAATACAGTGGTCGATAGATTTCTTACCTTGAAGAAGTTTAATGCACTTCTCACCATTCTTAACTTGTCTGCTCTTCCAGCCTCCTCCTAGAAGACCACTCGCTTACACAAACCAGAATGAAACCGATGAAGAGAGGCAGTTTCGGAGGGTGTTTCAGCAACTTGCAGGGGATGTGAGTAAACCTGCCACGGCCACAGACCTTTTATCTCTTCTTTCTGATGTTGTTTTTAATTTCCATTTTATTGCAGTGTCTGATGAAGTTTAAACAGTCTGAATTCATTCAGCAGCCTAATTCACTTTTAGGAAATTTTTATGTTTATCAGTCTCTTATTTTTGGGAGATTAAATATTATTTTCTATGATCTGGGTCTTAATGTACTTTCCCATACCTCTTTAATGATCCCATTACCTGCATACAAAGGTCCATCGAGGTATTTGCGTCTGACTTCAGTTTTACTAATCAGACACTTCAACACTTTCGTCACATGTTCTGGTTTCAACCCAGAACCTTCCACAGGCATTGCCTACATTGCTTTGCTCCACCCAGCAAGGCTTTCCCTCTGTTTTCAGAAAAGTCTATTGTCATTATACAGGCTTGTATATGTTATTCAGAGTTACTGATCTTCAAAGAGAAAAGACTGGTGTGGTTACACCAGGCAAAACTAGTCCAGGGGCAAGAAGTATGACTGGATCTTCCTCTTTTTCACATTCCTGCCATTGTGAAGTAGACTGTCCCGATGGATTTGGTTTGTGTTGAGTCATAGAGGGGCGTGGAAACCTGCTTTACTGCAGTATTGGATTCATTAGATGTGGGAGTGCTCTTTAAAGTTAAATAGAGCACTCTTTCCTTTTTACACTAATGGAAAATTGCTGTCACAACATGATTAGTATTAGAGATATCATGCAAGTGATTTTCCCTGTCACACAATGGTTTGCACCGTAATATAAAACAGTGGTTCTCAAGCTTTTTGACACACAGACCCAAACTGTACCATTATGACAACACTGTTTGTTTTCAAATTTTATTAGTTGATGTATTAAATTAAATAATTCAGTTTGTGATTCTATAATATTCCACATTTAGTTATGGGGAAATACATATTTTACATCTTGATATTTTGTGTGTGTGTATTCAGCATTTTAATTCATTTATTAAATTAATTACAATTATTAAAACACATTCAGTGTTTCTGGTAGTTAGAATGAAGCTTGCACTTCTCATGGTATTGCTTCCTTATGATAAATCGCTTGTATTCGTCATTTGTAAACATCTGCTAAATTAATAAATGTGATTTTTTTTTAAGTCATCCCATCTCATTGCCCCCAGGTTTGAGAACTACTGTTATAAAATACATATTTTAAATGCATGTCCATGTTCTGTCTCAGTGTTTTAGACATTGCTCTCTATAAACGTTTTGACTTTTTTAATCCATGTCCTCTTATCATAGGACATGGAGGTGAGCCCTAATGAACTGATGGGCATCCTTAACAAGATTATTTCCAAACGTGAGTTTCTTCAACATATATTGATGACACAAATGAGTCATTATGTAAAATATTCTAATAAGATGATCTCTGGTTTTCACCTCTAGATGGCGATCTGAAGACAGATGGTTTCACTATTGAGTCCTGCAGAAGCATGGTGGCAGTAATGGATGTATCCTTCAATATAATCATGTTAACAGAAAGATGCTGATTATTACATTTTATGAATACTGTATGTCGCTTTTGCCTTAACTATCTGCTCTCAGAGTGACAGTACTGGAAAACTGGGATTTGAAGAG